>NC_136620.1:32868191-33145691 GCF_933228915.1 Telmatherina bonti | reverse complement strand
GGCTTTTGAGCTGCAGGAGCAGTGACAGAACACATTCTGGCAAATAAACAGAGGTTCATCGGCACAATAGAGGCTGGATCAGAGCGCGGAATTATGCAATGAAATCTAACAGGCCTCTGTGGGGCAACATGAGCTGAAGAACTCATAAATGTTTGAGGACCTGCAGGGGTAATATGTGCTTTTGTCGACATTCTCAGCTCACACACAGAAGTTCTCATTGTACTTTGTGTACTGCAAAAGCTCTCTTTCATATCACCTGTGCACCAACCACTGGGGAAACATTACTGTCAGAATGAATGCCACTGCCATTTTGTCTTCACCGCCACACAAACATGTCTGCACAAATGGGCAGCTGGACAGAAGGGGCAGCTGTGACAAGTATGTTTTGAGTGTCCGTGTAAGGTCTTGTTTTCTTCTGATGCTCCTCTAGTGGAAATCATGACCTGCCCTTGGAACAATTTTCTTCACAACTGCCTGATAATGTTATAAAGAAAGGCAGTCTGATTGGCCCTCATGCCTACTGCTCTCCTCCAAGTACCCTCCAGCTGTCATCAGCTGCCACAGCGCAAATCTACTTCCACGTGATTTATTTTGTTAGGCTCTTGCATCACCTCTGCTCTTGTTTTGCAGACAAACTTGAGAGACACACAGAGACAACTCAAGAGAAAAGGACCTTTCCAGCATGAGATGATGTTGATCCAAAAAAAAAAAAAAGAGTTCCAGTTCCCTTTTTTTTTATTGGGAAAAATTGCTAAGCTTAACAAAACGCTAATATTACCAAAAGGATGCTGAGTTTTAACCTCCACATCCTCCACCGCTCACCTTGAAATGCGCCTTAGCTCATTTGGTCCTCAGGGACAAAAAAATTTCTCTGCTTTGACTGTAAACAGCTCTGTCTGCATTTATTATCCTCCACCAAGTGCGCAACCACTTTCATCTATTTCCATATTTATGCAAGTGCTGTTGAAAGTAAATAGTAATTTCTTTCATTTTCCAATTAGAATTTTGGATTGTCATCATTTGTAATTAGAACAGACACGACCAGCCCTCCAAGGCTTTCCAAGCTCCTCCCCAAGCTTTTGAGACTGAATATCACAGAGCACTGTTAGGATTTCACAAAGTATGATTCTGGTTTCTTTGCACCTTCAAATCTTTTGACACAGATCGTCTTTTAGTCATCTCACATTATGAATTTGTGATAAATGAAAGTTAATTTTCAGGGTCTTTGCTAGCTGTCAGTTGTTGTTAGTGCTTTCCAAGGTTACCAGACTTAATCAGATCACTTCTAATGACTTTGGAGCCACAGACGGTTACAGTATGAATGCAAAACACAAGCCGACTTAGTGATTGAGTTTATCTTGATCAGCTGTCAGCAGAATTCGCTTCCTGTTCAGTGCATCCTGAGTACAGAGGATCTGATAAAGAGTAGGTAATATGCTAATAGAAAAGCAACAAACTTTAAACATCAATTATTTCCAGGTGGAAGAAACACCAGCACTTAAATTCACTTCACACTGGAGTGTTGTTAGCTGAAAGTTAACAAGCCATACTGTCTTCTTTTTCATTCTGCATGAGGAGCAGCATTCTTCACTAAGAGGATAATGCCATTCATTCTACAGCATGTTGCATTAGTCACTTCAACATTACAACGTTGCAGTGACAACGTAACATTATTAGGGATAATTTATATGATAAACCTCGTCAATACACAGTGATATTTCTGTATCACTAGTTATAAAAAAATTTACATGCAATTTAAGCAATATATATATGATAGTTATAATTGTGTTAGTACAAAACTCCTGCAGTGACTCATGGCATCAAGGGGCTGTGATACAGGCTTCAACTCCCCCCTGCTATCTAAGTGTGTCCTATAACATGACAGAAGCATAGAGAAGTGGAAGCATCAGATTTCTGTGATGCTCTATGAAGACATTCATTCATTCAGTCATTCACTTTCCTAACCGCTTAATCCAATTAAAGGGTCGCGGGGAAGCTGGAGCCTATCCCAGCAGTCTTTGGGCAAAAGGCAGGGTACACCCTGGACAGCTTGCTCTATGAAGGCATTGGGTGTAAAATGTCTGATTAAGTTCTTTATGAGTAGCTTTGATCCATCCTGTAAAACATGCTATCCTATATCAGCTGAATTTTTCTTTGATGAGCTCATTGCAAACTACTTTTAGGTGATAAACAGTGCTCAAATCTCGCATTAGCTTTTCTTATCTGCAGGTAAGGTGCAGTATCATTCATTATCTTTGCAACTCCAGTGCTGGATTGCAGTAATCAAATGGAAATTCACCTGGTGAAGAGACAGGACGGGATGTGAATGAATTAACAAGTAAAGCAATACAAAGTGTCTGATTACAGTTTTAACTGAGAATTAGCATGGCGAGCCATTAGCCACATTGCTCTGAGGAGAAACAACTCACTCTTTGCCAAATGGGTATTTAAGCTACCATGTTGGAGATCAGTTCCTCTACAACAATGTTCCTGGGGTTAGCCTCCAAGCAGATATGGACTCTTGAATCAATTACCACTTCAATGCCCACAAACCCAGATCCCATTTCTCTGTGTCACGCTCAATAAAACCTATTCCCTGTCTTTCTACATTGTCAGTCTCTCAGCTGCTGGAACTGCTTTTCATTTGTTTCATAGATCTTTTTAAGAGTCGCTCATTTCACATTATGTGAAGAGACTGAGAGCTCCTACTGGAGTAAGTTAACTCTAGCAGATGTTAATTTCTGAAGTTTTAACTTTATCTGCATGTTCACAAGTTGAACTAGTCGACTTTTCTGCCGCAGTTTCAGATGTCTAAAGAAATATTATTTCAAACACTCAGCAGAGTTTTACTTCTTTATGAAACAACAATGAAAAAGCTAAGTAAAAGTAAAGGGGGTTACTTCATCTATCTTCACTTCTGGACTTGGCAAGCTCACAGGTTCATACAATTTTAACCTGTTTCAATGGGACCCTGATGCTCCGTTCAAGCATTTTATCCTTAGTTCACCCATTTTACACACTCATTAGAAAAACGATTGTCCAGGGTGTCTAGTTCTGGTCCTCGACGACCACAATCCTGCAGGTTTTCCATGTATCCCTGCTCAGACACACCTGACTCAATTTAATAAGTCCTTATGGGGAACTCCATTGGCTGCTGGATGCAGTGATACATTGAAAACCTGCAGGACTGTGGTCCTCGAGGACCAACTTTGGACACTATTCTTATCAATCAATCAATCAAGAATACTTTATTCATCCCTAAGGGGAAATTCTAGGTTCCAGTACAAGCTGTTATAGACATTTGGATTACAATTAGTGTTGAGCAAATACACAACTATCATTGAATACAAGATGTTTCTTTAACTAACCTCAAAGCCAAACAAAAGAAAAGCGAGTTTACCCTTCTTAGAATAATAATGTGCAGATTAAATTACAAACAGATTGCAACTTTACCTTTTCCCAATTTACTTGTTTATTCACAAAATGACTATTGAATACCACTGGGTACTGCTTATTGGAAACCCTGTTTCTTCATTAATCACAAACTTTTCATCTATTGAGTATGACACTTTGAGCTGTTAATGGTTACCTTTGCTGAGGCAGCAACCTAAGGTGCCTATAGCGCTTCAAAGAGGTGTATTGTCTTTTGTTTTTGTAAATCTCATGTTCAAGAGGGACCACAGGTTTTAAAGAGGATTTAAGTTTAAGGAAAAAAAAAGGAAGCAGGGGTAGGTCATATTTCAGTCAATTCTGAGTCCTCCCTAGTTAAAAAGTGGTGTAATGCCAAGCATGTAATGATCAGTAAAGATCAGTAAAGATGTAAAGATGTAAAGATCAGTACCTTACCAAAAGCAGCAGGCTGGGGATTCAAGCCCATTGTGAGCGCAAAAATGTCAAAGTACCTCATCCTTTAGGATAGAGACCCATATCTTCCTCTAACCTCCACCCTACTGAAGATTGACTGGAAGTTGTGGCAAACATCTGATGCAGTTTCAAGTCTGGTGAGTCATAAGCCACTCTCTTAATAAAACCCTTGTATCTTTCAGTATTTCTTGACCTAATCCCGACATTTCAGCCTTTAAATTTCATTCAGTCCTGGTTGTGTTCCTGCACCTGAAATCAGGCCCCTCCTGTAGTTGCAGTTTCTAATGTGATGCACTGCAAAATAGTGCAGGATGATAGATTACACATTGTTTCACGTTTCATTTTGTATATCTATCTATCTATCTATCTATCTATCTATCTATCTATCTAGCTATCTATACATATATATATATATATATATATATATATATATATATATATATATATATATATATATATATATATATATATATATATATATATATGTGTACATGTATAGTGTGTGTATGTGTATTACTGTCCACAATAAAGACACATAAAGACAGAGATGCATGCATCCTATGTCTTCCGAGATGAAAATTCAGATGAAAACGTGCGTATGTACATTAAACCCATGCATATGCACCTAAAATCTTACTCTCCAATAAAGAAAATAAATATCATGTTAACCCTGATAAAGCATAAAAAAGAGAGAAAGCAATAACTCCAATGTATGTTCATAAGTATAAGAAAGCATTCTGCTTTAAAGTGAATCAAGGACATATAAAGAGGAGTAAAATGTATTAGTAATGCTTTAGTAATAATTGAAAAATGTGCCGATAATGCTTGAAGTAGCAACACATTTTCCTAAATATATCGCTGCATAAAGACTAAATTATACTGCTGAGTACATAAAAATAGTCCGTACTTTGACTGATACCCTAGCTCTTGGTTTCTTTGCTTCTATGTATGTTTAGTTATAGCTCGTCCTCTTTGCTTACATTTTGACATCATCAAACCAAGATGACACCAAAACACATGACAAGTTATTGAGAAATTTTGTGTATTTGTATAGCTGTTATTTGACCTAAATACCTTACCTTTATGATACAATATCACTAAATTGTCAACATTTTACATTTAACTGTATTTTGATTGTATTTAAAGTAGAATATCCCAATATATGCACACACACATACACACACACATAAATAAAATATATATATATATATATATATAAATAAAATAACTTGTTATTGTGCTCCAGCTTTCTTTGAAGGTGACCCTTGTTCTGTTCAGTTTCACCATGAATATGTAAATTATCTTTCTTTTGGCTCCATTAGAGGTGAGATCAATTCGAAGCTGAAGTGACTGACTCACTGACTGTTAAATACCTAGAAATCTCATTGACATGAGTGACAGCCGCTGCCCTTCTCCGGTTGGAGAGTGAGAAGAATATTAGTCCAGTCGAGCAAGCACGAGTTATTGTGCATGTGCAGGGTTATTGTGAGCATAGACTACTTACAGTGTACAGCTTACAGTACCCATAAAGATGTCATGCTACAGTTTAAGAGTGTTAATGAAGAAGGGAAATCCCTTCATTTTCTTTTTATCAATAACACTGGCAGGTTGCTACAGTAAAAGAAAAAGTAAAAGAAATTTGCTGACTTCCAAATGCCTGATGCTGGTACAAAAATGGCTAGATTCCTTTTGGGCACACACAGAGCATTCCTCAATTATTCATGCAGGTGTAGATTACCCCTGCAGAGAGGGAGAGTTTACACACAGGTAAGAAAAAAAAAGAAAAAAAGAAAAGTGATCCGTTTAACCCTATGTACCATATTTCCTTTCCACACTTTTATCTCCTGCAGACTCCTTCAGCTATGTCATCTCAACCTGGTTCCACATGAGAACCTTCAAACCTGCCCCACGATGAAGCATACACACACAAACACACACATACACAACCACACACACTGATAGTTATCGACGACCAGCTGGTGAAAGCCTTCTTCATTCCTCTGTGCACATAGGAGGTATGCAGCCCCCCCCCCCCCCCCCCCCCCCCGCCTCTGTCTGGACTCTTCTGGCCCGGCTCAACGTGACTCAGTTAGGTCTGTTCATCTCCTTTTGAATGGTCAGGTATTGTTTTACTACCCAGGATCCTCTTACCGTGGGCAACAAAGAGAGGCAGTCACACCACTGACACACACACATACTTGGACAGAAACACAGGAGCCGGCAGAGTTGAGTCATATTTTCCCCAGGCATCTGCCTAGAAAGCTACACGGGAATCTCATCCTCTCCAGCTTTTCAAAGTGCTCTCGATGCATCGCCATGCTGACCGGAGTCTTTTTCTCAGCACAGCTCTTTCATTCTTTTCTTCGTGAGTTTCTAAGAAGTTGTTGGTGGGACTCCAACTGCATTTCTCACCCTGTTGAGGCCATCTCCTCAGGTAGGACACATCAACAGGCAGATTAATGAGTAGCAGGTTTTTTTAAAAAAAATTTATTTCTGATTTTTCATTTATAAATAACTCAAAATTAGACCTTACAGTACTTGCTGAGGTGCAATACTTTATATTTCTTAATTAATTTGCATGTGAATTGAATGAAAAATCAGCTCATTTTGCATTTTTAATATGAAAAGTTCAGCTTCATAATTATTTTTTTCCACCTCCACTGAAAATCCTTTGAGGTAGATACTTATTAAGATGGAATATTATTATGGAATTTGCATTACTTTCCTTTCTGTCTCTCAAACTTTAAATACTTACAAGTTGGATTGCTGTAGGTGTGAATACTTGTGTCTGTCTGTCTGTTTTAGCTCTGCCATTAACTTGCCACCTGTCCAGGGTGTGAGCAACTTTTTTTTATATGGTAACAGCTGACAAATATTGAAAAAGATTGAAATGAGTTAATGAGCAACATACCATTAAAACTAACTGCATATAGTTGGGAACATCTGTTGTTTTCACCTCAGTTCCAGGCGGTATATGTAAATGTAAATCAGAAGAAAATGTAACAATTCAGATGTTTTAGTCCTAGTTTAACGCACTTTACAAATCATTTGTAAAAAGTGACACTTTTCAATCTTTTAACCTTTAAAAAGATGTAGATGGGCTCATCTTTCTGACTCTGATGTCAGAAATATGTCTAAAAAAAGTGGACCAGGTCAAGTTTACCACTGTGCATGTCATGCAACTTTTATACCAGACTGTAAACATCTGAGAACCAAGGAGACCAGTCGCTGGCACTGCTGAGAAGAAGTGTTGTCTCAGTCTTGTCTGGTGTTCTAGTTGCTCTGCAGTCTTCTGTATTATATTTGATATTTTATGATATACAGAATATTTTTAGCTTGTGAAAAGTCCAGACATCAGGCAGACCAGCATGCCTGATGTCTGCTGACGACTGCAGTCGTAATCAGTAAGCAGTGACAAAACACACTAGGAAAGCACATCTTAGACGAGTGAATATGTTTCTCGAAAATATAATATTTATAATTTAATGTTTTTGACAAATTAGTCAAATATCTCACTCATTATGTCTGCTATGTTGGTTTATTAGCTTTATTTACAATTTACGCAACATCAAAACGTTCTGCAATTGTAAATTAGTTAGTTGTAAATATGGTTATGATTTTTATTGTCTTAACTTTTAAACATATTAAATGTTCATCGTCTGCTGGACTGAAGCTGTAAATATTCATCATATATTAATCAACATATGATTGTGTTGCAAGTACAATACTGTGGTGGTATAATTTCTAAGGCTATAATTTAATGAACTTAATTTTCTTTGTCTCCGTGTGTTGAAGAATTCTTGTTTTCATTTTTGGATAAATGAATATAGTTGTTATTATTTACAGTGGCGTGGTAGTTAGCACTGTGGCTTCACAGCAAGGAGCTTCAGCTCAGGAAGGTTTTAACGGATGTGCATGTTTTCCTCGTGTATGTGTAGTTCTCTCCGGATACTCGGACTTCCTCTCACCATCCAAAGACATGCATGTTAAGCTAATTGGCTACTCTAAATTGTCCCTAGGAATGAATGTGAGTGTGTTGTTTATCTCTCTGTGTTAGCCCTGCTTACGATTGGTGACCTGTCCAGGGTCTACCCTGCCTCTTGCCCCAGGCTTACTGGGATGGGCTCCAGCTTCCCAGCGACCTTTATTGGAACAAGCTGTTCAGAAAATAATTATTGTTTCAATTATGTTTTTATAGGACTTTATAGAATGGCTTTATAATACATAAGATAATAATAATAAATATTAATAATAAAAAATAAAAAATGAAATAATAATAATAATAATAATAATAACAATAATAATAACAATAACAACAACAACAACAACAACAACAACAATAATAATAATAATAATAATAATAATAATAATAATAATAATAATAATAATAATAGCATAATTTACATGTTTAAGAGGCTTTCGTTTGTAAAAGTGGGTCCTCATGCTTTAACAAGCTCTACATCCCACCCCTTTCCTTTGCTGCAGCCCTCAAGGCTCCAAATCACCCCCCTCAACAACTCCATCTGTTTCAATTAGCAGTAGTGAGGGCTGGAGCACACAGGTTGGCCACACAGACCCAGAGTCGCAGGTGTGCCTACAGTGTAACACACAACACAAACAGGACTCCTTCTGTGTCTGTTAGGGGACACACTGTCACAGGTGAGAGAATGAGGCTGTCTTTGCTGGAATGGAGATGCTGAGAGTGTTTGTAGTGTGCTGGGAGGATTTGGGGTTTATGGCGATCAGTAGAGTGACAGAAACGGTGTAAGAGACTGCACAGGGATACAATCACAAGGCATAACTTGCTCACCCTCACTTCTTCTCTTCACGCTTCTCTCCACCACCATCATTCGACTCTGTCTCACACTGACTGGACACATTTACTGCATCAGTGCATCAGCTGCTCATGTATGGCAGTGATTGTATTATCTTTATTTACAACAGCGGTTAACATGGGTTTAAGAGTGCTGAATGAACCATGGATTTCACCACCTTTGCTTGCTGTTTTGTCAGTAAAACAGTCAAAGTAGTCGTGCTTTGCTGCATGCGCGTCCAGCGGTGCCTTCTGAAAAAACATTATATTTTCACTTTCTGACAGAAAAGCCCTTTATGTCGGTTAATTTCCATCTTCTGGCTGTGGCATTGTCCAGCTGTGCAACATCTGGTGTGCACCCATTTTTCTCATTCTTTGTACAAATTAATTGATTTTTTTTTTTTTTTTAAAGGAGGGTGATACAGATATTTTGAACAACAAAATTATGGTTTATTAGTTGCAGCATTTGAATAGTTGAATTGTTGTTGAACATATTTCATCTCTTAATGTCACAATCAAGAGATATTCTCAAATAAAGTGGTAACAGGTCAAAATAAAAAGTGGAATAAATGTGTCTAACCTGTATAATCCTGTAGCTGACTGTATAAAATGAATTTAGAAGTGCAATAAGAATAAGGATAGATATTCATCCGTAAAAGGGTTTGCCTGATATAACTTGTAGTAACTTTCTCTAGCAGCTAGTGTCAAATAAACACCAGTCGTTCCTATAAAGAAAAATGACTTTTTTTTTCTTACTTGTGCAACATTTTTTGGATCCCAAACATCTTTGCAGGCAGTGCAGGAGGTTCTTCATATATACACCATCACTACATTTTTCAACACTTGAAAGTTAAATCAGCATCATTTATCAAGTCTATGGCCAGAGCCGAGCTCAGGTAGCTTTTAATTGCAGGCCCAGATGTCAAACAGTTTGTGGTCTTGCTCCCACCCAGGAACAAGTGAAACATTTTAGGCCTGAATCATCTCTGTTCTCGGCTAAAGGCTTCCAGGGAGCTGGCAATGTATTCCTAAAGGCTTTAAATTAATACGCCTGTGTGGCATGCAAATATTTCAAGTGTCACATCTTCCTTTCAGCACAAAAGCCCATCTTTGACCCATGTGCTTCAACTACCAAAAATACAGCAAAAAGAACTTCATGCCTGTGATAATGCTAATAAATGTCAGTCAGGTTAACCAATGCCACTGCAATATTGAGGGCCTCAAGGAATGAGTGATAGAGGATGTGATACCAGCAGAACAGAGGCAGATGCTCTCTTGACTTCCTGTCAGACACAGGGACGAATGTTAATGACGTTTTCCCTGTTGAAATGAGGAGGCATGGAGAGACAGAAGCACTAATGACTATCTCTGTGGTCGCTAGCAAGCCTGCAGACAGCTTGTTAAATCTCACTACAGACCAGCACCAAGTTTTTCACAACGCTTGGAGGCAACAGCTTAGTTTCTGTGTCATACAGTCACAAAGATTTTGCCGCATTTAGTGAAGAAGACATTGAATCTCTTGGGGAATATTTTTTTTGTTTTTTGAGGGGGGGAATCATTTCAATATGTAAATAGTTTGTTTTCTTGATTTGGGCTCTATAAGAAGATCAACACTTTGTTGAGTTGAATGTAAAGCTGCAGACAACTAAGCAAGCTTAAGGGTGGAGTATGTAAGATTTTCAATATTTTAAAAATAAATTAACTACTAAAATAACTACAATCATAATTACATAGTTTTTTGAACATGTAGGTTCCAGTCTGTCTATATTTGATGCATTATTAAATTACAAGTTTAATTAATGACAAATGACAAAAAGCACTTTCTTCTACTGGTAGGCAAACATTTAAGAAGGGTCTTTGTCATTAATTAAACTTGTAATTTAATAACACATCAAATATGGACAGACTGGAACCTACATGTTTTAAAAAACTATCTAATTATGATTGTAGTTATTTTTTAGTTAATTTTTTATTATTATTATTTTTTTAAATATTATAAATACATACTCCATCTTTAAGTCCACAAAAACATCCAACTAGCAAAACCTCCAACAGCCCCCAAACATAATGTTTTGATGATGAGAAGAGATGTTACCTAGCACGTCTACTTCCTGGTGTCTGCTGTTGCCTAGAAACCATATCCTTACAGCAACTTCACACACAAAACAAATATGAGAGCGAGCTCTGCGTATTAATTCATCTATTGTTGTAGACATTGATGATGGGGTATTGTTTAGTTTTACTGCCCCTGCAGTAATATATTGAATGCAGCTGAAAGTTAATACAGGCTTCCACTTTGCCTTAATCTGTGTCTCTGAAAGAAAACCCCCAACACGCTTCATCCAGTCACACCCAGCTTCCCACTACATGAAACTGGTCCAACATTCAGACACACTCAGAAATGATATGTCTGCTGTGTCACATTGTTTCCCCCTCTGAAATGTGTCAATCAATTCCAAAGGGAAAAATGGATGCGATCCCAGGTTTTGATGTATTCTTCAGCTCATGCTTTCATTTGATCCATCTTCATGGACATTGTTTTTCCTTTCCTTTCATTTATTTATATTTTTACACAAATAGAGAAAAGTGAATTGGTTAAATTTAAAGCATCAACCACATGATTGATTGTTTTTATAATGAGAAATTATTCATAGCTGGTATCGTAAAAGCAACATTTGTCCAATTATAATTTGACAAAAGGGATAAACATTGTCATTCATGTAGAAAATGTTTTCCCTCCAGCATGAAGTTCAAATACCTGAACTTTTGTGTTCACACAAGAAAGATAATAAAAGCAGACAATGGGCTCTGAAGTGGATTTTAATCTGAGCTGGCTGAAGAAGTTTGGTTCTGCTGTGTGTGTCTTTGAAAGTGTCCCAAATTCAGGATACCACCTCCTGGTATGGTGACAGCTGTGTCCAAGACATTAAGGGACCACACAAAGCGATCTGATCTGCGGAACAGTGCACCAGATCAGCTCTTCTGTCTCTGCAGGACGTTTCCAGCAGGAGATTCAGGACCAAATGCAACTAGGATTATCAAGGACCCGTCTCACCCCAATAACTGTCTGTTCAGCTTGCTTAAATCTGGCAAACACTTCAGGAGCGTTATGGCAAAAAACAGGGAGATTTAGGAAGAGATTTCATCCTCAGGACATCACAACTTTAGCTGCTATAATAAGACAATTCCATGCTTCTTATGTAACACCCAACAATAAAGAGCTGCAAAACTATTTTATTTCAAATTGAAGAACTGCCACACTGTGCTTGATACTTTGTAGTTTCTTTCATGCAACAAAGGAATGTGTCTTTCCAGCATTGCAACCTCCCAAACTAATATCTGTCATCATTAATGGTGGAAGGCAGAGTAATTGGTTATATTACGGCCTCTTCCTCTGAGAATCCCTCCATGATTAAGAAAATTACCAAGCTCCAGCGTGTGATACAGAGTTATACATATGCAATCTCTCTCTCTCTCTCTCTCTCTCTCTCGCTCACTGTCCCTCTCTCTCAAACACACACACAAGCAGTAACAACAACAACAACACACACACACACATTAAAAGATAATCAGCGTATCAAAGAAATTTCACTTGAGGCTGTTGTTCAAGGTGCACACACATCCATCTGACTTGTGTTGCGTCTCCATCCTTGTAACCCCTTCGCTGTTAACAGCATTGAATTATTCTGCATTGAAATATTAAAAGATCTGAAAACAAAACTGAAAAATGACTGGATGGCTGAGCGGTATGACAAATCCCCACCTCGCCGGAGAAGATTTTAGTACCACAAATAAATAAAATCTTTATTTAATTCTATCTATTATGCTGCTGTGGAGCAGTAGGTGATTAGATTTCACAAAGAAGGATTCTTCCCTCCGCCTGACATAGATTTTCCATCTTGACTGAAGCTAGTGGTGAATTCTAAAGCTGCCTGCTTTCATCACTCCATGACAGAGAGATGCCTGTAAGGTGGGTGTGGTCGGGGGCACACAGCGACTGACGGTTTGTCTTTAGGTGATTGCTATGGGCTGAGAGGTAGACTAATTTGTCACTTTCAGTCCTCCTGATTCTCTCTCTGCGCCACATTATTACTGTTGGTTGGAGTGGAGAACTACAAAAACACCAACATCAGTGAACTTATGGTCACTTATTCCAGGTGATTACACACTAAAAGAATTTGTCTGCTCATGTGTGTGTGTGTGTGTGTGTGTGTGTGTGTGTGTGCTGAGTTACATTTCTTTGATCTATACAATAGATGAGCACTGAAATCAATTAGGCAACAGGTTAAGGTATTAAAAATGCTGCTGTGGTGTTTCATCTCATAGCAAGAGGCAAGTGCAGCTTAAAACAAATCTGATGGAGTGCAACAAAATTATTTGCAAATGCAAATGTGATGAAAAATGCATTTAAATTCAGATGTTATTTTACAAGAATGACTTGAGCAAAATTATGTTTTGTTTTTGTCTTTTCTTAGTTTGGCATGCAGATCAATGTTATCAAAGTGGTGCACATGTTAGTACACCTTTTACCTGCATTGTTGTAATAATTTTATAAGTAGTGGAAGAAGTTTACAGTGGTAAAAACTGGATTACATCACTGGAGATGAAAGACCTTGTGCTTTAAGAGGTGCAGAAAAAATTAAAGAAAACCTACCAGTTACAGCACATTTAAAAACTTTAAATACACATTTTACTGCCTACCGTTGGCAATGCAATGCATACCCTAAACTGGACTTTGTGTACGTTATTTTTGTGTACTTGAAATACACATTTCTAGCATTACCTATAAACAGCGGTGCAAGTCCATTCCTTGAGATCTACTATCCTGCAACTTTAATTTTAGCTGTCAGTAACATTAGTCTCATTTTAAAAACTAAAACATTTATGCTCTGAAGGGAAAATTTAACAGGTAACAAGTGAAATATTTCTTAATTATTTCACAGCATGAGTTTGTCATTTGGTTATTTACACTAAGACCATGACCATCGTCACCATTTTTGTCATAATTCTTTGTTTGTTTGCCTTTGAAATATTCAAATAAAAAAATAATCTTAATAAATAGTTTATAATTTATCTACACATCTGGGAGAAAAAGATGGTTATGTTTTGTTTAGTTTTGGTTCATTTAGAGATTATTTTCTCCTCTATTGTTGTCCTTTAGTGCATTACAAAACAGAATACCGTTAGGTGACACTGTTGCTCATTAGAGGTTGAGATTATAGATACATTACTGGATAAGCATTAGTTTTACCGGGTCATATGAGTGCTGAGTGGTTCACTAATGAAGGTCACATTGCTGCCCCCTCGGCTGGGTTCTGGGGTGTTTAGTGTCTCTGCTCAATGGTTCACACCTCCTGCTGATGTAATCGTCACTGTAATGACAGTGTTGACTTTGCCGCTGGCTTCGCTGTCTTTCTCATTTTCACTCAGATGTTTTGCCTCTTTGACTTGAGCGTCTGCCCTCTGTGCTTCCCTCTGATTCAGCATTTAACAAAAAAAAAGAACAGATGCGTTAAAGTTGAAAATTATTTATTACAAACTATTTTTTTAGAGTAAAAATAAATGCCCCCCGTTAAATAAAATAGAGCCTGACTTTTCAAGCATACAAACTAAAATGGTTCCCAAACAAAAACAGTTTTATAATGCACAGTCTCCCCTTTCTGTAAAGCTACACCCCAAAAGGCAGTGGTTAACCAAGACCCAGGGAATAAATGCTTTATATGAATGACAGAATTCATTATTCTAGTCACAATCATGACTGTGTAGGTCCAGATAAGTTGTGAGGTTTTATATTAACAAAGGTTTTGTTTAAGTAAGAAGACAGACTGCAGCATCGCTTCATCATCAACACCAGGAACTGGAGCTGTATGGCTCCTTGGCAACACTTCAGTTTTATTTAAGCTTTAGAGAACCAAAAGTACACATAAAAATCCCCATTTTGGCCAATATTAGAGAAAACAAGTAACTTTTTTAATGCAGAGTTTGATGAAATATTTGACAAGAATTACCAACATAAAAATGAAACATAAACTGAAAAACTAACTTTTACTTTTCTTTGATGTATTTGGTTTGCTGCCAGTTCTTTTAAGCAGGATTTGGGTTTGTCCTCATGCTGAAACCCAAAGTGTATGTTAGATCTAGTAGTTACAAGAGGAATACTATATAACATACTATATAACAAAAACCAACAGTTTACTGTAGAAATGATATTAGACAAAGTCTGTGAACAGATCATTGAGTTAACTTATTCCAAAAGAGCAGCGTCAGAGATCTCAATCCTAACTGCAACTGAACATGTTCTGTTTGAAGGATAAGATCTAAACCTATCAAGAACAGAGCTAGAGAGGTCGATCCGTCATCTAATTCAGAGAGGATCTTGTGGGGTTTCTTTATTGACTGAGCTGAGATTCAGCCACAAGAAGAGATTAAGTTTTTACATTGTGGGTTTATGAGCCGCATTCAGCTCGCTCAAGACACCCGTCTCAGAGTCATTCTTCCAAAAAGGTAAAAATTTATGGATTACATGATGTCTCTACAGATGCAATGCTTTGCATAAATCAAATGACTTTTTTCTTTATTCTTTTTTCTTTCCGTCTAAATGGAATCCATCTAACTTTCTAGCTGTATAGTTGCCATATTGATTTAGAAAAAGTGTTTGTTTTGCCTGTTTCTTTGTTATCCTGAAGGTCTTAAATGTTTTAGGTTTTGAGTAATGGCTGGTGACATGTTCATCACTTTTTAATCGTGGATTGACAGTTTTTGGAAGCAGTAACAGGCACTTGTGTCAGAAAAGTGACAGGAATGTCACAAGACTGGAAGAAGACTGGAAATGCAACCAAAAGCGGCGGGTATTTGCAGAACTGAAGAACTGCTAAAGTTCTGCAGTGAAAATGTTCCTTAATATTTAACAGCAGCTGGCTGGGGAATAAGGATGGCTGTGGGTGAGCAGTTATTCCAGCCAACTAGACCTAAAAGCAGATAAATTCCTGCATTGTTTTCTGTTGAAACTTCTTATTGATTACTGCTGTAACATTGTCTCCATTAAGCCATCAGAGAGTTTGGTTTGTGTTTTGTGGTTTGGTGTTACAGCACAGCTCCTGGGTTATTCTGTCTACATCTGTCTTGTTGTGAGTGGACCTTTGAACACTATTAACATGTCTCTTTTTACTTTTTGGACTTATTTCTCCATGTTGCGCTAGTTTTACAGTTTGCGTGCATTCATGCATGAGTGTCAACAAATTTATCGGTGAGTAGAAATAAAGTAACCTGGACCCGAATCTGATTGATTGCAAGTTCTACTTTCTTCTGGTTCTTGTTCTCTGACAAACATCTGTCGGTACTTTAATGTTGCCCAACAGATTAGCATCCACCAATTACAGTAAAAAACGACTCTGATGTCTTTTTGGGTCAGCATCTATGTACCACTAATTGTTGATGGTAAACTCCTTTAAGTCTTTAATGATGCAGCTAAAACCTGGAATCTATTTAATCAAGGTGTCAGGACTCACTGCTGCACAACCAAAACAAATATACCCCAATACACTGAGCTGTTCCTCCTCTTACAGTATACAACAGCATCTCCATTATCTTTGTCTGCAACTGTCTTTGGATTATCTGTGCAATGTTACTGCAGGTACAAACAGTCGACACCCTTGCCATTCATTCATCGTGGAGTTGGTGTTAGTGTGCTTTTACCATATTTAGTCTTATAGTTATCATGATAAGTTAGGCCAGAAGGCACTGTGCATATTCTTTGACACCTTATTTTATGACGTCCTGTTTTTATGCCTGCACAGAGACAGACGTCTCGCACCTCAGAATCACACTTTATCTACCCTACATCTTAGTGTAATTCCATGCACACACACATAGTTTAGAGAAACAAAGGTCAACACTCATATAAATACACCTACGCTGTATAGCTTTTGTGTATGAATAAACTGGTCTTGGACTGCTCTCCTCGTAGCTTGACTTGGATGTGCCACGTTGCACGAGAGCTACCCTTGCTAGCAAGAATACAGAACCGTCTCTGAGTCTTTGTGAAGCCGCCCCAACAGTTGGTATCAGAAATCTTACTGTGTACAGGTTTGACTGTTTGTAAGGAGCATCCTGTGAGCACCCACTGGTCTTGAGTCTTCATCAGAACATCAGAACTGGATTTGTATCCAAAAGAAACTTTCCACACATCTTCATATTAGATGTACTTCATTGATCCAAGACAGGGAAACTGGAAGCAAACGAATGGTCTGAACATATAACAGCAGTTTATGCCTAAAGCATCCTGACACTGGTATGTTTACATCAACCACCTTTTTCATCAATCACACGCTCTGTTATTAGCAGCCTGTAGCACTCATTAGTAATTAACTCATTAAAAATCAGTGAGCACTAGACTAGCAGCCGGAGTTATCATGCTGCTGAAGGTGGGCTTAGTTGCTTCTATCAGTTGCTGTTCACATGCAAAAGAACACACAACTTCTGTAGCACTGATTGCGGGGCTGCAATTTCTATGCTGCACATATGTTAAAGGAGCTCCATCGTCATTTCGAACCCTACCTCTGCTAGTTTTCACCCACAGTAACAGGATAGACAGTTCATAACACAGACATGAACACCAGATCTATTCATCTGAAGGAAGAGACATGCAGTTACCTATAGAAACACAGATCAGGCAGACAATCTTACAGATGCCTTGCATGGATGTGCACACAAACAAACTCAGTATGACAAAAAGGCAATAACAACAAACCACCGGGGAGCATAGAGAACAATATGACCGTCACACTTTCAGTATTATAAATGTTAACAATGCTTAGCTGTTACAAATGGAAGAAAATGACTACGGTAACCAGAATTTTATGATTACAGTCTCTTTCTGATTGAATTGTTGTGCTTCACTCAAGTAAAATTACATTACTTAATTAATAGTATAGAAGCTGAGTTCTGAGAGTTTGTCTTTGAAGTATTGCCCTCTGTAAAGAGTTAGAAAAATGTGTCTCTGCTGTGCAGTTGCTTTTCTCTGCTCCGTTCCTTAGGAGCACAATTGCTCTGATCATGATTCAGCTGTTGGCCAAAAACAAAGAAAACAGAGAAAGCTTATTGCTGTGCTTCTGGCTCTCCAGCTGAAGTGATGGGGGGCTGCAAAAAAGAAAGGAAAAGAGCATGTGTGTTTGTCTATGAGCATCTATGACTCAGTGATGCTGAGCTCTGGCTTACAGGATGATGCAACGTCAGATGTAGATTCGGGAGTTGGCTTCTCACTTCCTTCTTTTCACTATTTAATTTCAACATGTTTCATTCGAGCAATTTAATCTTTCCGTGGCAATTTTTGCTAAAGAACTTCATTCTGAATGTGTCTTCAGTAATTTTGACACGTCAATAGCTAAAGAGCCTGAAATTCATACTGATCAGCCACAGTACTGAATGCCCTGACACGTTAACAACGCTGATGATCCCGTTACAATGCAACTTTCTGATTAATCTCATGCACTGGCATTCATGAGAATGTTAATTTGTCATGTATTGCCTGACTGAACATTGCTGCCAGCCCAAAGTTTACACCCCTTAGCAACGGCACCCCCTTGATAATGCCTCCTTCAACAGCAGGACAATGCATCCACAGCAAAACCTGCTCTGGAAGACAATGAACAGCCCAAAATCTTTGGGTGGGCTTACCCAATGCAAACCAAAAAAACCTAAACCCAATCCACGGAGGCCTATTTCACCATGTAGAAGACACAATGGACCCTAATGAGCCAGAGCTGCTTATAGTGGACTCATGCAGGCGATCATGTTTGAACAAAGCAAACACAGTCCTGCAAACTAGATAAATGTCACATCTCTCAGACTGATGTCTCTGTAGCAGGTCTGAACCCATGTTGTGTCCTCAATGCCTGTTGATACTTTGCTAGAAGCGGCCACAGGACAGACATAGACCTGGCAGAGAGCTCAGCCTCTCCTCTCATAGCCAGGCAGGAGTCCAGACAGTCCCTCTGGAGGCAGCATATCACTGTCTGCTCTTCCCCGAACTCTCAGTGGCTCAACAGTCCTAGACTAGAAGGGCTGATAGGAGACGTAATTAGTGCGCCATACTTCAGCAGGATTCTTTCTGCATGTATGAATAAAAAGCAATAAAGATAGCAAAGCGAGCCTGTGGAAAGGTCAGGTGAAGGAGAGAGGGCCTCGTCCTTGTGAAGGCACTTTGTCCCGCTCTAATAGAAAACCAAGGAAAGTGATTGTATGTAAGGATGGTTTTCAGAGCTTATTAGCAAAGTGGTTTCCTATGGTATATAAGTAACAATTCAGGATTCATTCTCAAATTTCTGGGATGGTTTATTCAATATGCAGTAATAGTAGCTGCTTTATAATTTAGGACTAAGAAAGGGAATGTTTATAAATGCATTTAACCAGTCTGTCTTCAAACTGACATCCGTATGTGCTTTACTTGTCGAACAGATGTTCCTTGAAAAGTTTCGGTGTATGTGTAGGTCAGTGCTTGCTCCGTCTTTTAATATGTCCCTCACTCTGATTCTGTCCTCTGAATGTCCTGAGCAGCATTTGCTACACAGTGACAGCATTGGGCAATGAGGTCAGAGCACAACGGCCAATGAAAACTTTCTGCTGTTCAAACTTTCTGAACTTCTCTGCAAACATAGGACAAATTATACTTGCTGATGTGATTCGCTGGCATCGCAGAGATCTTTGCTGAGTTTTTTTTCCAAGGAAATATTTAAATATGTAAATTGTGGCAAGCAGGACTTGAACTGCACTAGTAGAAGTCGTTATCCAGCTTCAGTTTGCATTCATGCAGTTTTTTTTATTTATTTATTCTGTTTTTTAATTTGTCATTTTGCAAAAATAGGGTTAAGTCCACTTTTACCAACATTATGTTGAAGAAAATAAAGTCAGAAAATGCTCATTCTGAGAGTGTTTTTTAAGTGTAGAAGCATGTGCTACATTTGAATAATTTGAGTTCTTTAAACTGTAAAAAAACAACTATTTAATGTAGAGTATAGTTGCAATTAAATTAAATTTGTGCAGCAAGTGCAAATCATTGCACTTTGTCCTGACACTGTCAGGACATGAAGGTCATTTGGTTTCATGGGAGGCTAGACACAGGAGTTTGATTTCCCTGTTGGAGTGGAGACCTTCAAGAATTTTTTGCCCTGGAAAACCAGTGAGGAGAAACAACTCCATAATCACTCTTTGACTGGAGCTTTACTCCCCAAACATCTGACACAATTACACCTATTAACACAGGTAATTAAACTCCTGAAAGGACACAAAAATGTTGGAATAGTGAATTTCCTGCTGTTGAATTAAGGGGGAAAAACAAGTAAAAGCAATATAAAATACATTTAAAAAAATCACCACACAAATGACTAAACTATTTTGTTATTGAAGGGCTGAGTGGAAGTCAGCCAGAGTTGAAGATGGGTTACTGGTGAGCCACTTTTTGTTTTTTTTGACAGCCAGAGAGGGCAAGGCAGAGTGATGGACAGGAGAGGGGAAAGGAGTAAATGGAGTAGGTTGGAATGTCAGGTCTGGTGCATTGGGAGTGTTCCTAGTAGGAAACTGAAGTTGCCATGGCGACCTGATAGAAGTTCTGCAGCAAGGAGTGAGAGTTAAAAAGAGCCAGAGATGAAGGAAGACCTTGAGGTATTGTGTTACTGCATTGGCCTTTCATAGCAAGTCTTTGAACTGCAGTATTTATTTAACTACTCTACATAAATATGAGTGTGTCTCTCAAGTGCATAATCAATCAATATATCATGTGTCGTTGTGAATGATCACGGGAAAGCTCGTCCAGCTCCTACTCACATGCTGTCTTTCATTCCTTAGGCCAGGTTAATCAAAGCCCTATTACTCTCATCTGTGCAGCGCTTCATAGTCAGCTGATCCCTGGTTAGAAAGGCAGAACTACACGTCCTTTTACATGAGTACAGGCATTGTATTGTGAAAAGTAATTGCTAGTCTTTGATGAGCTCAAGTGCTAGGACCAGTGATTTTAATGAGCTTATTCACCAGCACGAAGAGTCAGATAAGCATTCCACAGACAACCAAGAGGATAAATGAACACACAAATGCACACAGATACACACAGTTGTGTTATCATCACTCCATAGGACACTGCAGTGCCTTACTTCAATTTCCTCGAGACTTATCTTGACCTTAATCATAACTGCCACTTGCTTAATCCCAACCCTTACCCCACTCTTGAGCTCAGGAGTCCCCACAGTGTGACACGCCGAGTACTACAGGCACACACAATAATGCACACACAACTGAATGCGCACGCTGTGAAGACATGGCAGCTATAAAAGCACAAGAGCAAAGCAGTCTGCAGTTACATACCAACAGAAGTTTTTGGGTCTGTGTAACAGGACCTGCTGGGATTGTTCAGAGTTTTAGATGCAGCCCCTGAGAGATGCAACAGAAGATTGACTCTTGGCAGGAGAAACAAAGATGCCACAACAACTCCTTTCTTTAGATGTCTCTGCATGATATTTCACTTGGTTTGTGGGAGATGGGTGTATGTGTAGTCCCTTGTCTCTGGTGACTGTTGTTTCATCTGTAAAAATTGATTTTCAACAGGTAGACTTTGACAGTGCATTATATAGATTTTTAAAGTTTATAAACAACTTGATCAAAGGAAATGGATATGTGATGATACATTATTAGTTAGTTAAGGGATTTCCTGACAAAACGCCTCCCCCCATACCAACTCAGTTCAATCAAATTCAGTATCAGCCAATGCCAAGTCCCAGTACAATGTTAAACCACACATATTGTATATGCACAAATCTTCATGTAGGACTATGTTGGATCTGTGGTGCCAAAAGCATGAATAGTTTATTGCTTCTAAAACCTCAAAAGATCACAAAACCTATATTCTCACACGCCACTATACATACATTAAGATTGAAAACTCACATTCTTTGTAACCTTTTTTTCCCTGTTTTCCATTGTCCCACAGAAACCCTTTTCTTTAAAGGTTTTACTGGTGCGGGTTGCTTTGATGGCAGTTAGACCAGTTAGTTAAGTGAACTCTTTGCTCTCAGCCAAGGATTCAGATTTTAAACGTCTAATCAGACAGAGCCTCCGTGACGTCACCTGTAGGTTTCTGAAGAGCTGAGTTTAAGCTTGGTGAGCGATTCCTACCATCGTCATCTTGTCAATGTCACGCATGTTGTCTGTCCTGGATACAAAAATGGGCAAGGAAGTGGAGCTGAGAGGGAGGCTGTAAGTGTGTGGTGGATTATTGACATCGAGCGTACTCCGACCTGCCTGTAGCCAAGAGCCTACCGAGCTAACCTGGAGCTAACAGAACCTTAGCAGCTAACAGAGGTAGGCGGGCTAAAGCTAAGTCATGCTGTGAAGCAGCTAAAAACCGTGGTTGTTCTACATTCCTTCTTCTTGAAGCTAGACATTGATTACTTGTCAATCAAGAGGACACACCTCTCTTTATGCCAAATTTTAATGTGAAATTACTTTTAAATGGAGGATTTAGAAAAAAAAAAATCACTCCCCCCACCAGATCTTCTCTCACCAATTGTGGGACAAAGACGATGAAAATGTGGGACGTGTGATTCCACTCTTTCATGACAAAGTTTTTTTTTATTTTATTTTTTTTATTAAATCTTTATATTCTGCTCTTTGGTAATGAAAATACTATCCAAACATAACCAATCTGTTACTATATATCTTTTTTTTTATTGCAATTCAAGTTCTCTGACAAAGGTAAACAGTAAAAGCTTGCATGCCATTTCCTTGTTCCTCTCACGTTATTAAGAATCAAACAGAATTAGCAGTCGAATCTTTATCAGAAACATGTCCATTGACTAGGAAGCCTCCTCCTGAGTAGCGCGTTTTTTTTTGTGACTCTCGGATTTTTGGTACCATTTCACGTCATATTCCCCACCGTGTGACATGGAAAAATTTCTTTGACAAACATCACAAAATACCATCACAGTCTCCTCGAACAGGTTTAACCCAGGAATATATGCTTTCCCAGTCTTTGTTGTAACAAAACTCTCTTTTCTTCTTCACAGCGCTCGTCTCCCTGTTCTCCATGATCGATCGGTGTATTTTTCTTGTTAGTTGGTGCACCGGTGTTTCCTAGATGTACATTAAGTCCCCCCTCCTAGTTTAATTGACATAAGTATCAGTCAAATCAGCAGGCAGTATGATGTGACAGCCGTCAAATATTTTGCCACACACAATTAGTCAAAGCCCGTTTTGTTTTGTTTTTTTTTTCCTTCACAAAAGTGAAGACTGGTTGTAACAATGCGGGACAGCGCCTCGTCTTGTGGGACGTGTGAAAAGTAATAGAAATGAGGGACTATCCTGCACAAAGTGTGATATCTGGCCACCCTACCCACAGTTGTCATGAAGGTAAACCTGACCTATTAAACCTAAAACGTTTTTTAGTATCAGGCTGTAAACATGTTTATTTCTGCTATGAAGTTGGTCTTTTTTTTTATCTGTTTTGGAGCCCTTAGCAGATGAGAGGGAAACTGCAATTTTTTGCCCTTTTGCATAGACTTAACTTTTTACCGCCGGAGGCTCCGCCCATCTTTAATATACGGTCTTTGTGCTACACTAGAGAAATAATAAAGGCCTGTTGGTTTGCTCTCATTTTCCATTTTGAAATAATTTGCACATAAGACACGTGAAAAAAGTTCCACCACAACTCTTTAGGTCAGCTGTATTATGCTGCAGCTAATTTAAATCAACAAACATCAACAAAACATCAACAAAATCCAAGATTTGAGAAAAACAATTTAAGTTTTACTTTGCTCTTTTGTCTTCCATTCCTTTAAGAAACATTAATATCATTAATGCAATGTTATTTATACCACATGTTAACACTAATAATACACAATTGCTCTGTGATACTATTTTTATATTTCCAAAAAACAAAAAACAAAAAAAATAGACAAAGTTAGTGGATTTTATACCATTTAGAGTAATTTCAAATGATCTTTTCTCATGCTTGGCCAGCCTTTATATTTTATGTGGTAATCATAAGTTTGGGATGAAATATTTAATCTGAGATCTAATTAATAACTTCATATGTGCAGCAGCCTATAACCAAAATTCTTGGCTATAATTAATTCCAACACTTAATAAAGTTAAATATTTAAAAGTCACCTGTTATGTGGCACCACAACCAAGCTCCTGGTAAAAGTTTTACCTCTTCCTGCAGGATAGGTTTTCAGGTAGATCAACAAATCAGGCTAATTTCACTCATTTTAACTTACTTCCAGGTTATATAAACTTAAATACTGAATGATTTCATTTCCTTGAAATTATGCAAAAAGCTTCTTCAACCACTTTTTCTTCTCATCACTCAAACATTTGCGTTATCGTGTTTATGTGCATCCCCGTGTTTACACGTCTGCCTTTGTTTGTCTGTGAGTTTGGTGACGTTGCTGAAGGGCTGCTTTGTTTGTATGTTCTGTCATGGCTTAGGAAAAGGCATAGAAACTTCATCTAGGACAATGTGACTCTCCACCATCACATATTCCCCACCCAGTTACATGATGCTACCTTTTATTTTACCCAGGCAAGACTGAATGGATTATCAATCCCTTCACATTCAAGCTCTACATGTTTTTGTAAGATTGCTATTTTACTTAATGCCCATTTGCAGGTTCACTTACTCCCTCTCACTATATGTGTCTGTGTGCATGCCTGTTTTTGTGCAGTGTCATCTGGCAGCGTGTGTGAAAAAGATTAAACATTTTTTCACAAAAATCTCATTTTTTCTTTTATTGGGTATTTATCACCATCGCAACAAATCAAACACTGCTGTTAGAAGTCCCAGTGAGGGCAGTCAGCTCAGCCGGTGATTATGTGTCTTTGTCTGTGTTTGTCTTGTTGAATAAATCATTCAAAGTCCTCTTCAAAAGTTAGTTTGAGTGGAAAATGCAATGGTAAAAGAATAAGAGTTGTATATACTGGACAAAACCTGAGTGATGTGACCTGATTGTGTGACAGAATGAGAACTTAGAAGTAGCAAGGAATGCATGATGTTTCAAGACTAAACAATACATAGATAGGAAGTATGTTTTCAAATGATGTTTGAGTTGTAAAAATGTGTAACCAAAAGCCGTCATAGGAGCATCAGGCTACAGCAAAGATCCGCACCAAAAATATTAGGTCTGCATGCATACGCAGTCAATATGTGTATGCATAAAATGTGTATGCGTGGTTTAGAGAGCTTGTTTATTTGTGTTTCTAATCAGCTTCATTTCAGGCTGGTAGTTGGTATCTCTTGCTCCTTTGTGCATATAAGAAAGATTTAGAGAGTAGAGATCTCTTTGCACAGTATGTGAAATTGCCTGATTAGAGGTTTGTACTGCATTGCCCTTTGAGATGTTGTGGGGTCTCCATGGTTACCGGCAGGCATGCTTTTCTCTTCTACTGTATGTTCAGTAGAGCAAGATTCTCTCGAGGGGTTTTAATGGAAAAAAAACAACAAAAACCCCGGCGTGATTGAAGCCTAATTCCAATATAAATACTTTAAAAGATTGACCATCACATAATTCTCTGTTTACGATTTTTTCCCGAGGTTATGAATGAATTATTGCCTTTAGTGAAGATGTAATCATGAATAAAGCACAAGAAAAATGCACAAATGTGGGATGAATGAAGCATCTGTTCAAGCCTCGAAAACATCAGTCTGCTGGCGGTGATACACAAAACACACACCTATACAGAGCAAGACAAAACAACAGGGGGTGGAGGCATTAGATTACTGGCAGCTTCTCTTTCATGAGCTACTGTTTGTTTTTATGTCAATTAACAAAACAAGGGTTCAGCATAATGAGGCTAATGAGGAAGCACCTCATTTGGATCTGCTTGTTTAATGATCTGTCAGAACAGAACGAAGACAAACTGTGTACATGGACATGCACACAGACTTTTCTACACGGCGATACACATAAAAAGTCATGAAACCTTAAAAGTTAGAGCGTGAAAAAGTTTGGCTGCCTGAATTGAAACTCTGTTTTCAAAATCTGAACAAAAAGTTGTGTTTTTCTACCAGGTTGGCTCACATAAGAAACAAGTCAGACAAAAAACAAAACAGATCAGATAACAATCACAATTTACCGAGACTGATCAACTCGATTGTTTAAATTATTTATCAGTTTGAGTCATCACAACTAATAATAGCTGTAATCAGAGTGTGTTTCATGGTTGATAATGATGAGGACACTCCATTTTAATTATCATCATCATGCATATGGTTGTCTCTGTGATCTACTCCCATAGTGATGCACTGAAGTCTGATGATGCTGATAAGGCTAATCAGCATTTATTAGTAGTGTGAAGAGATGGAGAGACAGTGTGTATGTGAGTGTGTGTGTGTATGTATGTGTGTGTGTGTGTGTGTGTGTGTGTGTGTGCGTGTGTGTGTGTGTAATGTTTCAGCACATGGTTCAGGTTGTTTCAGCGCGCGTATTAGCCCTATTGATTAGCTTTAGTTACAGCTATGTCAAAGTAAGTTAGGTTCAGTTTACTAAGCAACAGTAATGATATGCCCCTGATATCATTATATATGTATATATATATATATATATATATATATATATATATATATATATATATATATATATATATATATATATATATATATATATATTAGGGGTGGGAAAATCGAGTTAAAAAAAAATCCAATATCGGGATTTTTGTTTCACAATTTTAAAATAAAGCTTTTTGTAAAAAAAAAAAAAAAAAAAAGAAAAGGAAAGATTTTTTTTTTAAATAAATAAGAAAAATTAACTTGAAACTTTTTGTCATATTTATTGTTTTTATTGATATTTTTCCTTGTCTTCTTGAGCATTATAGATGCAGAATAATGGTCTGACTACTGTGTTGTTTTTTTCTAATTGAAATGAAGAAAAATGATGAAAAAAAAAGTTATTTTACATTTTTTTTTTTTTTAATCTACAAAAATCAGCAATACCAAAGAATTTTGAGAATTGCAATTGTGTATGTACATAAACATTCTTCATTCTTTAACCTCACAACCATTAGTTACTACTCTTCCAGGAGTGCACAGTATCTGAACTGTTAAAGGTTCTCTTCATGTAGGGGAGCTCTGTGGTATTTGTTCATCCCACTGCTTTTAAATGGGTGTCCTTCATTAATTCCTGACCATATTCCCAGGTTGCTACCGTTATTTGCATAGTAAATCCTTGATCTGGGCCATAGACTGAAGTCCATTCAAATTTGTGATAGCAGGTGTAGTCATGGTGGCTTGTTTTTTGCCTTTCTGTTTGATTACTGTTTCAGTGTTCTGCATGGCTGAACACTAAGCCACACAACACAAGCAGCTTTCTGTCCTTCTTACACACAACACATACGCACACACACACGCAGGCGCAAAGACACACAATGAAACAAAGTACAGCCCAATTTATTTGCACTGCCAGCTGCTCACACCTATCAAAAGTGTCTGTCTTGAACTATGCTAAACAGCAGAGACAAGGTGGGTAAGAAACATTGCAGGAATTAATCCGCCTAACATATAAATGTAAAATGAAGTGAAATTATTGACCGAACAAAGAGTGTTTGAATATTGACATAAACCTCTAACTGCAGGTCAGTTAACGGTTAACCTAACCCCAGTGGTCCCACGGGAAGAGTTGAGAGAGTGGGCACTTTGTCTGAGTCTGGCTTTCAGGTTTCAGGCTGTTTATTCACCCAGGACAGTTCACATTTCAGCCTGGCAGCAGGGATGAGCAAACGGCTGATGATGGATTAACAGAGGAAAAGTTTTGGATTGTTTAAAGCAGGAAGATGAACTCTGGGATTTGGTTCGTTATCCTTCCCTTCCAAAACTCTCCCTGCTTTCCCTTCTTTTTCTCTCTTCCTTTGACAAGTCATCCTTTAGCCCCCTCCCCCGTTATTTTTCTACATTTTCACTAACACATTTTTCATATTTATCAAACTCTTATCTGCTTCTGCAACCACTTATTCACTCACATCCTGCATGCTATGGTCTTGTAATCGTTTAATCAGTCTTTTTAGTCCGATGTTTATTTTTCATTATCTATTCCATTTTCTCCATCTTCACAAACAATTAATCAATCTCTCTGTGCCAGGTGCAAGCCATGTGTTTCTCTCCATCTTTCCAGCCTTCTCCTCCTCATCTGAATGCTGGTCTCTCGCTCTACGCGCTCTGCATTAATTCGTTCTCCATGTCTGCCTCTGTGGCTCTGTGGAATATAAACTTCAGAGTGAGAACGTCATGTGATACTGTGTTCCCTTTGCAGCTTGTGATCGATGTATCTTGTTATCTTGCATGTGCTTGGCCCTATTTAAGATGGCAATAGCCGATCAATATCCTTAGGGTAGACACTCATCACTAAATGTGTCCTTTTCAGAACAAATGAGGTTGCAGATCAATGACAGGGATCCCACTTCATTCTACTCATTTAGAAAAGATCTGAAGAAAATAATTGTCAATAATAATCTGTTAATGTCCAATAAAAGGTTATTACAAATGGAGCAGTCCACTTAAAATTCAAAAAGGACCTTACAATTCGTAGACTTTGACAGTGTTCAGATTAAGGTCACAAGCTCTGATCTTAAAAGTAATGAAGAGCAGCCCATACATGAAATGATCCAGGACTAGAACTTGTTTTCACTGATTCCACCGACTGAAACAATTATGCATTTTTTTTTCAAATTATCTTAACATTTGAGGGCTCTAATTATTATTTCTGAAATCAACTAAAGGAATCTACCAGTGGGACTAATTCCTAAAGTTGCCAGCTAATCAATGTTATCTCTGAGAAAATGAGACAGGTGTTTTCATGAAAATGCTGAATAACAACAGTGTTCTTTAAATGTTCTCCTTTCCAGCAAGGAACATGCGTAACTTATTTACCAGTTTAGTTCTGATGTGGCGTGGTTGGGGTTTCAGTTTTCAGTTTTATTTGGTATTTTTTCCTGTTTAGCTCCTGTGTGTATAGTTTCTGGAAGTTGCTTTCTGTTCATTAGCTTACCTGGTTTGATTTTACGCCACCTATTCCTTACTGGTCCTTCAGAGAATTTATACTGTGGTTGAGCAGGTCAGGTTGATTAGTTACTCTAAAACTGTCCATAAGAAGGAATGCAAATGGTTGTTTGCCTCTCTGTGTTGACCCTGCAATGGACTGCTGACCTGTCTGGGGTGTACCCTGCCTCTCTCCCAGTGATAGGCTCCAGCTTCCTCAAGTGGTTAAGAAGATAGATGGATGGATGTTTCTCAGTTTTCTTTGGAAGATCACCCATCATATTCCTCCATCCAGTCTTCTTGGTCATTCTCTGTTGGATTAAAACCATTGTTCTTTTATTCCATCTGCCTCTTTGTCCTGCATTTGAGTCCCAACAACTCTGCAAACCCCAACAAGTTCTTTACATCATCTAACTTTTTTATTCCACACATCACTTGTTAATTTAGGCTTCATTTTCCATTCATCTTCACTTTATTTAGGCCAGCGGTGTCCGGCTCTGGTCCTCAAGGGCCACAATCCTGCATGTTTTCCACGTATCCTTGTTCCAACACACATGACCTAAATGAATCAGTCACTGTGCAAAATTTTATCGGCTGTTGGATCCAATTAATGTGAGCCAGGTGTGTCAGAAAAAGGATTCATGGCCACATCTGCCCTCGAGGACCAAGTTTAGACACAGCCCTGATTTAGGCATGTGGGGCTTGTTGTAGTGGTATATAGTTTGTAGGTGGTCCAGGTCAGTGGATAAGGCTTCATTCTGAGTAAAAACCTGGAATAAGCTCTAATCTCAATACTGTTTTAAAAAGACCCGCGAGTTCAGAATTTACAAATCTTTCTCAGTTTTTCTGAATATTTCAATTTGACCAAATATTGTTATCTTAAACCTTTATCTTGCGGCCTGCTGATAAGTAGATTAGCGAGCTACTGGCCAGCCTAGATGCACAATATTAAATTTTCAAATAATATCTGTTTTTAATAATATTTTGCTATAGCTAATAAATAATGTAGTTTAATCCATTCTCTAATAATAGGGCTGGGAAATTAAAACGAATTAAAGTTTATTAGTTTACCACAGATTTAGGATGAAGATGAGTTAAAAAAAAAATCCTAATTTTGACCATGAAAAGTAAACTCAGCTGCTTCGTGAGCAGGCTCATTTACATATGACTTTTATCTCATGGTATCTCAGCAGAATTGGTAATTCGGTTTCAAATTCAAGAAATAACTTCCTGCATTAAAAACAATTTCCAAAATCAAGCAATTAATCAAACTATATACTTTCCATTTGTAACTTATTGTAATTGTAGCAAAGAGACTTCATTCGTTGAGTCCCCATGTTGTGACCTCCTTATGCAGACCCTGTAACTGCATCGGTTTGTTTACCTCTCACTTTAAAACCTGTCTGCTATAAATACATAACATCACCTTCATACCAAATTTAACGTCTCTTTCTTTGCTTTGCTTTTTTTTTTCAGTATTTGCTGGGCAACAGTCCAGCAGAGACCTTTAGAAAAAGGAAGGCAAAAGGGAGCAAAGGGGTGGTGGAGGTGGACTGTGGTACAGCCAAGTGGGCTGCTCCTGCCGAGGCAGCACAGTGGAATGTTTGTGTCTCTGTTTGCACTCGTGGTCCCATGTGTGTTTGCAGCAGAGGACCAGTTTACCACATCACAGATCTATTGTTGAAGCTCTGCAGCCAAGGAGACCAGTTGTCCCTCACAGCCATCTGTCTCCATATCCTGTTCCACTGGTTAGCAGCTTACCACTCAGACAGCCAACCTATCCCCTCTGCTGCTTTATGCAGAGCCAGAGTTCAGCCGAGCACTAAAGGCATGACATGCTAATGTATGACACCAAGTGCATTTCAGTCATTTCAGCAGCTATGAGCAGTTTGAGAGGGGCATTGTGCATCTAGTCATTATACTGTTTAAATTACATCATATTCTCCTGGAGTTCACCTTTCAGTGTTGGTTGCCTTCAGACTCTGAGATCTATAATGAAATGCAGAATCAAGACCATATTTTGTGTGTGGCCCTGCAATAACCCCATGTCCAAACAGTTTTAGTCAAGGTAAGCTTATTGTTTTGCTTAATGGCCGTCACAGGAAAAGAAAGTCGTCATTTTCCTTTGCATTTGTAGATCAAGGTTCATTGTTTGGATGTTGTTGTGGAAGACATGAATGATGTTGTGGAAGACATGAAACTTGCACTGTGTTGTCATATCAACACAGTGCAAGTTTAAGCTTGCACTGTGTTGATATGACCATTAGACTTTGATTTCTTGCTAATTTGAACAGTGAAAAAAAAATCTTTGTGAGTGATTCTGACAATGAAAGCAAATATACATGATGCACAGTTGGTGCCGTTTTTTCTTAAGTGTCAACTTCTTGTTTTTTTGCAGCGTCTTTTTAAAGGTAATAAACTCTATGCAGGTGACACCTGGGACTTGTTGACTTTGGCATCAACTTAAAATGCAAAAATGCATATTCTGCACAGCATGAACGCTCTTGTTTTAATGTGATGCTCTCTTTAATAAACAGTTTCTCGTTCTTATTGAAACACACCTTTTAATAGGATACAAAAGGGTGTATTCATAATTTTTCTGCGGCAGCTCACACAGTTGTGTTTTTCAGTTGATGTCTTTGACATGAATTTATGCTGAAGCACAACAGATTAATGACTAAAGGTGCAGTTGTGTGTAGAGTATTGAATGCAATATTTATTATTGCTTAATTTAAAACACAATGGTGAAGCGAAGGGATACACAGATAAAGTCACATGGAAAAGAAACTAAAACTTCTTTTAACTTTAAGGTTTAGTGTTAAAGAAAATTATAAAATAAATCATCAGGCCCTGTGGCTCCAAAGCCAAAGTGCAGAAGCAAAGTGGAAAAGCTGCGTGTACCCTCACTGCTTTTATTGCAATAAAATATCCAAGTAGCAGCCTGGTGTTGTTAATCAAATGCAATTGATGAGCTAATCATGAGCAAGCATGTGTAAATCTATTTAGACAGGAGTTTTCAGACATATTCACAATTGCCAAGGAAGAAAGACATCTGCAAAGATTTGAGAGAAGGAATTGCTGCCGTCCATCAATCAGGGAATGTTTATGAGGCTTTTTAGATTAGAAGTCCATCATTTTCTCTAAAAATAACATTGCAGTAGGACTCAACAGCTTGTACTATCAAGCATCGTGGTAGAACAGTGGTTCCCAACCTATTTTTCTTGATGACTTCTTCATACAAATACTGAAAAGCAGAGGACCTCTAAACCTCTAAACCAAGAGCCACTCCTGGTTATATGCTTTCATTTGCAAGATTCTCATCATAAATACTGTATTCTGGCCTGTCCTTCTATGAAGCTAAAGTTAAATTAACAAATTGTCTAACCTTTTATTTATTTATTTAAAAATGGACAAATCATCTGCTCTGTGGTTTTCTCATTAATTTAATGTTACAGGAAAAATTAACGCTACCAGGATAGATACAATGTTTCACAAGCTGCTCACTATTGTGATAGTGATTGACAAAAATGTATTAGATTTACAAGTTGTAGCCTAATATTCAGCTTTTTAGATCTTTTATTTATTTATTTATTTATTAGAGTTATTTTTAGGGATCTATCTGTTAAAATATTGTAAAGCAGATTCTGATTACCCCTTTTATTCACTTTGGGATCTGTTGTAAAACGTTAGGGTTCCCAAATCATCACTTCCATGTGAACAAATGTCCAGATGATTAAAAAGAAGCAGACAAACTTAGACTTGTCTCTTTGCTAACATTTAATTTTTAAAATAAAAAAAAAAAACCCAGTTACTAAAAACCTTAACAGCGATTTTATGAGAGATACATTCAGCACCATGCATCATATTTCACACAGTACAACAGTGCAGATGTTCTAGCAATGCGTAAACTCTGAATTGTCAAATGCTGAGGGACCCCCTGTGCTCCGTGGGTCATGTTCCATGTGTTCCACAGTTGGGAGCCACTGTAGGGTTAATAATTTGGGCTTATTTTGCAGCCACAGCACCTGGGTTTCTTTGCAGTCATCAAATCGTTTCATGCCAAATTATTCAAGAGTCAAATGTGAGGTCTTCTGTCTGACAGACATAGATTGTATCTCATGTACAGCAGCAAATCTAACAAAAGGGCTGAAAAAGAAAAGAATCAATGTGTTTGGTTGTAAGAGAGTGGGAATCTTTAAGAAATGTTAAGAAATAGAATTTTAATATAAGCCCATGCTTTTGTTTTCCTATGACTGCACGCATATGATAGAATATTAAAAAAAAATTACAATTGGAAGGCACAGATGCTTTAATCCAGTTTGTGAGCTACCAATTTTACTATTATGCACAATATGTAAAAATATGAGAAATGAAAATGAAGGCTGAAAAAACAGAAGAACAGGCATTTTCATACAACCTCTCACATGACTCTGAGGACAAAGATGAGAGTGGTACAGAGCAGGTAGCTACATAGTGACAGAGAGATGGGTTAGTTGAAAATTGCAGAAATGAGTGAAAACTGAAAAAGCAAAAGCATGTAGGTGGATTTAATTGATACTGAAGACTGCGAAGCTGGGTACAGAATGTCTAAAAATAAAGTAAAAGAGCATTTTGCTGTTACATTAGGGATAGAACTAAATGAAGAGCCATTGGGAGGCATTTGGGAACCATAGAGCCAGCTGTTTCAGAGAGTTGAGTAAAAAGAGCCAAATCTTTTAGAAAGAACTGGTGTTGAATCGGGCCCAGTATCCCCTTCGAGAATCGTTTGCCTCCAGCTCTGTCCAGTCCACGTGGGAAGGAAAAACTGGACTTCATGTTTATATTCCAGCCAAACTTATGCCACTAATAATGACATATAAAATGCTGTAATATACACAAAGTTATCCCTTTATATTGGTTCAAAAAGTTTACAATTTTAATGCGGAAATTTAATGTGAAAAAAGATAAATTGCATAACCTTTGCCTGTTAACAAAGTCACAGTAATGAAATGTATTTTTACAAAAAGCGTTCCACAAAGTCACGCAGTTGACGTTTTACACTGCAGCATGATAGTTCATTGTCGATCCAAATCAAAACAAAATAACTGAGCTGCTATTTAGTTATTAGTTACACCTTTCACAAAGATATGATAAAAGGCTTCAATTGTATTGGGATTTAAGTTATTAAATGTATCGCAAATGTCAAATTTTGTTGAATTTATCTGATTTTTTTTTCTTTTTTGTTAATTTGTATTAGTGTCAAGACTTCATCAGATATTTTGCATTCAGTCCAGGATGTAACGGATAAAATTACTGCAGGGATATCATCAACTTATTCGGGTTAACTCCTCCTCAAAATGTCTTATGCTCCTCTGTAACTTCTCCTCAGTGAGTAAGTACATGCAGTCTTGGCACCAGGACACCATAACCTGATGATCAACTGATTGCTGTTCGCAGCCTCCAAGTGGTTATCAAGTTATTATCTATCTAGATATTATCTATTATCAACTGAAGCTTTAATTTATGAGTTCAAAGAAATAATATTTCATTGTTTGATCCATATCAAAGCAGATTACGTTTAAGATAGCATTAAAGTACTGAAAAACTGGTATTATTACTAAAACTATTAAAAACACAAACAAAAACCTTTCATGAATGAAAAAAAAAATCACTCACGAATAATACCAGTCTAGTTATCTCAGCCAATGATCAGACTTTAAAATGAAAAGACTGAGACCAAATCTGTCACTAACAACCTAACCAGCAATATTATGAGAGATACATTCAGCACTATGCATCATATTTCACACAGAACAACACAGATCCTGTGGGAAGATGTTCCAGCCATGATCAAGATTCAAGATTCAAAGCTTTTAGTGTCATGTGCACAGAAAAGAAACATGTTTCCCTGTGCAATGAAATTCTTGCTTTGCTGCCCGCACTGGATACCAGGAGTGAAGAAAAGCAAGAAGAATAAAATCAACATATAAAATAGATAAATAATAACATAAAGAGAAGCATGCAAAATACAATAAAAATGAAAATTTTTTGAAGAATGTATACAGTGAAAATATAGTCTATATTTTCCGTAAATGTTTGCAGATATATGCAATCTTTGTTGTGTGAAATGGTGGGTGTAGTGTGCAAACAGGAAGTGTAAACATACAGCAGTTACATGTGCAACTGTATGTAAACGGATTAGCAGCTCTGTGTTTAGCCACTCAGCAAACAACTACATCCAGTCAAAGTGCAGCTGTGGAGGAATGATCAATAACTAACCTGTACAGGTACTTTAACTTCCTTTCAGAGATACTAGAGCTCAACCAAACTGATCCTGTTTCATTTTGTGCAGCTCAGTTTAACTGTAAAAGACTCTGCAGCAAGCACAAACCCAAGATACTAAAACACTGTCAGTAAAAACGTTAGTTGTGACTTTACTTAGTAAAGAATGATCGGGCTGAGTTTAATCCAGTTGCAGACGATGCTCCCAGAGGCAGAGGACAAAGAAGAGACACACACCTGTGGTTGCTATGGTTGCTATCTTGCAAGGTTTTATCACATTGCTGAAGTCATCCAAGCTGCTGGAATTGTTTGATTCTTGCAGCGCAGCATCCGACACATTTTCCTTTCTTCATGTTGAACCTTTTTCCTATGTCCATTATCACAAGTTATCAGTCTACTAGAGCATTAAACCAAGCTAATGATGCTGCTGCAGATATCGTGAAAAGATATCCAGAAGATAGTGCGCACTTTATGTTATCGATTTGATGGTTACATACAGACTTACATAAAGACACACATACTCACACAACTGTCAAATATCTGAAGAGATGAATTTTGTCAGAGGTGGAAGAGCACAAACAGGGAAATATTATGATTTAGAGCAACAAAAAGCTGTACTATAAATGAAAATTATATTTAGAAGTATAAAAATTAAAATGAAGAGGCTAGTTCCTGCATGGGAGGGTGTCATTTATGAACCGGGCGGGCCATGCCCACTGGTGCTTGCCCACAGTGCCAGGTTTGAATGATCATTCATTCATTTTCTGAACCTGCTTAATCCAAGTAAGGGTTGCGTGGGAGCTGAAGCTTATCCCAGCAGCCTTCGGGTGAGAGGCAGGGTAGACCCTGGACAGGTCGCCAGTCTATCACAGGGCCAACACAAACAGACAAACAACCATTCACACTCACTCCAATGGGGAAATTAGAGTAACCAATTAACCGAACGTGCATGTCTTTGGACGGTAGGAGGAAGCCAGAGTACGCGGAGAGAACCCACGCATAACACGGAGAGAACATGCAAACTCCACACAGAAAGGCCACCATTCGAGCCTCCCCCAGGTTTGAATATGACATTTTTATTTCATCCCCCACAATGGCGGTTTGTCAGCCCAACAACTTTAGTCAACTAATATTAGGTTTGATGGTTATTTTGCAATCTAATTCTAACAAATAATAGATGGACTTTTGAAGTGCTGCTGTAATAATGGAGCATATTTACTCACAGTGTTGCAATAATTTGACTCTGTAGAATCTGCATCAAGTTCTTATTCAACCAGATTTTAATGGTAGAAATAAAAGAATGTGCCTTTAGTTTTAGGTTTACCGCAGCTAAGTAACATAAATGTTTAACTGTTTAAAAAAAAAAAAACATGGCATGTTTCACAGTATTGAGGTGATTAGCATGTAACTCAGATGATGTAGGCCGGAAGCCTTTCTAAGCATGTCTTATCAAATGGCTCAGTGCTGTGTGTTTCTTAGCCCTCCGCTGGGTTTGATATCTCATTTGGCATTCCCTCTGTGAACAGCCTCGTTATCGTATTCCTATGGAGTGAACTGGCATTTGACATGCAGACTCTGGCAGCATTGCAGATCAACTGTCTCACACAGCAATACTCTCTCTCACACTTATTGGGTCATTTCCCCTCTATCATAGCTTGCCTACCTCATAGACCTCAAGCTGGTGATGAACCTGAGGGACTGATCGTTGTCCTTTCTTCAAGTATTAATTTGATCTTAATCATACAGCTCTTTGCCTGTGGTTATGTGTGTGTGTGTGTGTGTGTGTGTGTGTGTGTGTGCATGATGTTGTATATGACAGTAAGGGAAGACATGCATGCTGCGTTTATAGCATGATCATTCTGACATTTGATATTTTTCTTTCTCTTGTACTTTGATCATATTTGTTGTTGCAGCAGTCATTACAATGAGCAGGACATTGTTCAGAAAGAGTCTCCCGGAAAATACAAATTCAGTTCAACCTTGTGACAAGGATTTCTCTACTTATTTCAAATTCTGGTATCTCACTATGTTTTACTGGTGTTTTTTTTTTTTTTTTTTAAATTAATATTACTCTTGCCCAAAGCCACACAAGTACAAGAGTTATTCTCTCTAAGAGAAAACACAGCCATTGAATACACTTTACATTCACATCACCACAATAATGGCTCCTGCTAAAATATCTCAGCTTTGAGTAAAGCACAACAAAAGCTGTCCTGGAGGAGCAAACGCATGAGACTTTGCAAACTTGAACTTGTGGTTAACTGTGGCAAGCATTAGATGTTAAGTTGTCTATTGTGCTCTCTTACAAGTTGGCACATAGTTCCGAAAAAAACAAGTGACTGACATGGTCCTGAGAAGACTTTATACTAACTTGCCATCTGTTTATTGGACATTTTCACTTCTGCTAAAATCATTCTTTTAATATTACCAACTTAAGACGAATGCTTTGTTCAATTCAAAGATACTTTATTCATCCCCGAGGGGAAATTCAGAGTTCAAGCCTGCTCGTCCAAGGTCAGACATACAGACATGTAACATTCATGACAAAAGAGTAATACAGAACCAAGCTTAAGCTTAGGCCGTGCAGCTAGTTTACCAGCGCTGCCTTACAATAGATAAGAACAGAGATAGATTAGGATCATAGGGGGTCGAGGGCAAAAAGGTCATGTAACTTTGTTGTTACAATTATTACGCTAACAGAGATGCAGTAGAATTTTTTCTCTTCTCTTACACTCAATGACATCTGCTGTGGCACTTAAAAGCTCGTACAGCAAGGCTATTCACCTCACTCCCATGAGGGCCGCAGCCCTACAAGTTTTTAGTGTACTCCTGCTTGAACACACCTGACCCAATTTAAATGGAACCAACAACCAATGAATTTCTGCACAATGACTCATTAATTCGAGTCAAGTGTGTTGTTGCAGGGCTATGTTGAAAACCTGCGGGGCTGCGTCCCTCGTGGGACCAGCTGAGTGGTCCTGCCTTAGAGCATGTCACATTTCAAATATAGTCTGAAAACATCTTTTCTGAGATTTTTTTTGCTGTTAAAAAAAAACATAGATAATCCGATTGATCAAATTAACCCAATTTATCAAATTTACAGTTCCTCCAGTATTTATCAAATGTACATTATTGATCATTGATCAATCTGTGAGTTGCAGAGGTGCTTGGGCTGTGTGGTGCTGCTTGATGTGTGCTGAGTGAAGTACCAAGAAGCTACAACTTAAAATTTCATTATTTTCAGTGTTCACAGTGACAATAAAGTTACTCAGTTTTAAGTTTTGATTGTTTATTGTAAGAACAACAGAATTCTAACCATCACTGGAGTGACGGGATTATGTTTGCGATTACTTAGAGGTACATTTTTATTCTTCAATCTACAGTCATGGTTTAATGTGCAAAGCATTTGGCAGTGAGCTCACTCTAGAAAACATGGGGATTGCAAGGAAATGAAAAAGGTTTGCATTAGAAAATAATATTTGTAAAGCAGTTACTGCAGCTTCTTCAAGTTACTGTGTTTTTTATGGCTGCCATTCAAACAGTTTTCCATTAGATTTTCTTTATTTGGCTGTCTTGATCTTATAACATCAGTGTTTGTGATAATAAAAGATTTACACAATCTCACTTTAACACTATGAGAAGACTAAAAACATACGCAACTAACATGCAAATGTGTTATTAGATTCTTCTTCCACAGCAAACTCAGGTAACGCACCACAACATAACTTTAGTCTCCAACTCAACCCTGCAGTCCTTGAACCTGGGCACTGAAGTCTCTTTACTAATCATCTAAACTGCACTGTCAGCATGAATTTCTCAGCTGCACCCAAAGTTTACTTTGCTTTGTTGACTGGGTTGGTGTCCCAGTCACCAACTGGTTACAAGAGCACCTTTTGAAGAAGACAACTTGGTTCATTATAGCAAAATGGTTTTTCTATGTGCATAAATCACAGCTTGAAAACATTTTTCATGAATGACTAGAATAGATATACTGGAAACCAGTAATATTTACAATTACCTTCAAAGACTCTTGTAAATACATGCAATCAAATATTTAACTCTCTTTAGTGTAAAGCGCTTCAAATAATAATCTTACATATGTCAGCCACTTACACTCTAAGAAAATTAATTACCTAATTGTACAATAATGAGTAGATTATCACTGAGGTGGCACCTGCAAAGTGCAGTTTGTACTCTACAGAGATCAAGACAACCAACAGAGACAGTACTGGTCTTCATAAAGCACAAGCAGCACTGCTGCAGGTTGAACAGAAGTAAGTCTAAAGGTTCCACCTCAGTTACAATCCTTTATACCCCTAAACGTTGTTCTTTATTTTCTGAGAGAAAATATTGTTTAAAGTAAAAACAAGTCAGACATCAAATGCTTTTCTCAATTTTTTTTACATTTATTAAATAAAGTAATAGAGGTCTTAAAAAACCTGATGACCTGGTTTGAGAAGGATTATACTTCTCTTACGTGTGCTCATAACCACAAAGTCAAAGAATGTCTTCTAAATCACTCATAACCATTTGTTTTTCACAGTGTATCATCTCAGAGTTGACACAGAATTAGTAAATCAGCTGTATTAACCATTGAGGCGGTGTTTGTAGCCTGCAGTGTGTCTTTGACTGAAGCCAGATGAGCAAGTGATCCTTTTATCAACGTCTTATGGTTTGCATGTGCAGTTTTATTTATTTTTTTAAATTTAATACTAATCTTATACTTTAAAAAGATGGTCGTGCTCATTTCATTGGAGGATGAAACCCTGCTTAGTTTCTTTTCTATTTTAAACGGTAATCTAACAGATGATCTAATTTAAAACCAATAGGTTGGCTGAGTCCATCATGAGATTTCAGATGTGTCCCATCTTAATAACCTTCATTATTATATTACTTGCAAAACCTTCTTGAACTGATTGGAATGATTAGATAAAGTTGCACTACCGATCTTTTTGCAATTTTTTCAGTGATGTGCCACCTATCTAACTAATGCAGCATCCGTCTTTCCTCCTATCTGTATCTTTCATACTATCTGTAAGCAGTAAAGGACCGTTCTCACCTCATCTCTTGTTCTATTTCTTTTCCTCTCTTCCTCCCATGTTTTCATCTTGCACTTCTCTACGGAACCAGCCATGTTGCATGTTTAAAACAGCCAATGTGTTTATGTCTGCTTGCTACCTTGTGACATGGAGGCCAAAGCTAAGTTTGGCGCTCTGGTTGAAAAAGTTGTATTGTGCAGTATCTCAACCTTGGGATGCTGCTGTGCAAAACGGCACACAATAATGTCACTGTAATGTCACTGTAATGTCACTCAAAAGAGTGACGAAAAGCAGACTTTTAAGGCCAGAAAGTTATGTGGTGTAACATTCAAAACTCATAGACCCTCTAATTTTACGAGTCTGTTACCCTCAGCTGAATGCTCCTTTAAAACGATAAGTATAGTTTGTGTTTAAGCACTCTTATGGTTCCTAAAGGACAGAAGCTTGTTCCATCCCTTACAGTGACTCAGTCTCAGTCAGATCTAAATGTTAATAGAGCAATGATGACCCAAACCCTCTGAATGCAGTTTGTCTTTACCCATTAATTTGTATTTCAGGGGAGATTTTGCATTTTGACCAATAGATTTTATTCTTAAAATTTAGGAGTGTACAATCCTTTCTAGTAATGGTTCATATCTTAATTTAAGCTCTGACAACCAGAAGCATGAGGCTCAGAGCAGACTAAAAAGCATGTTAATGAGGTGTTTTACCTGAGGCAACTTAACTTACCTGTTCCCAAGGCAGGCGGAATCATATAAAGAGCTGTGATGGGTCATTAACATTCCTTGGTACCATTTAGAGGAATATGATGGTGATTCATGTGTAACTGAAGGCATGCTTCAAGTGCATTAATTAGCACTGTAACAGGTGTAGTGATACAGGTCGCAGTGTTTGGATTTTTACTTTAAAACTAAAATGGAAAAACAATCTTGATTCCAGGGGTGAATTCTTCCCGTCCTCAAGGGCCACAGTCCTTTTTTTTTTGTTTGTTTGTTTTACACAGTCGTGCATGTGTTGCATGAGGGATTTCCCTGCTGCAACACACCTGATTCAGATCAATGGGTAATTAGTAGAATTGTGCAGTTTGATATGAAGCTCTACACAATTTTGTTAAATATATCTGATGTGTGTCAGGTGTGTTGCAGCAGGAAACTCCTAACACAGCGGCTCTCGTGGGCTGGAGGTGTCCACCCCTGGACTTCTCGGTGAAACACATCGGACCAAAGCTTCGGCATAAATGAAAAATGTGAATTTGCAAGAATCAACAAGGATTAATATATTAACAAGTTTTAAACTGAACTTTTATTTTTAAATAAATAATAAATAAAATTTATTTTAAATAATTTTTTATAAAAATTATTTTATTGACAAGTATTTCTGATTCCAGTAATGGTGAGCAAGTATATGTGTGGATTTTTTTTATTTTCTAAAAAGCACTATAAAATTTTACATATGATATCAAACTCTGACTAAGTGATGGGTCAAAATAAATTTGTTAGCTGTTTTGCTTGACGTCTTTGGGAGGGGTCAAGATGCCCTGGAAAGATCTCTGAGAGCGACAGCAGGTTATAAGCTACATATTGTATACAAATGGTTGCTGGTTTGACAGTTGTTGTCACAATCAATGTGAATTAAAGTAAAAATGGGGGAAAAAAACTAATGTGACTTTCTTAGGAAGGCAGGGGTTGCCACACTCTCTAATATAATGGCAGGAGAAACACTGTCCTAGGGGTGGACATGAAACCTGTCCACGGTGTACTGCGCTGCTTCTCTGATGGAAGTAGGGATGAGCTTAAGCCTTCTGCGACCCATAAACAGAACAAAAATATAGAGAACAAATAAAATGTATACAAATTTAGCTTCATTCTTTACATCTGTACAACTTGCATGGTATACATCTTTGCTTCATAATTGTTGAGTTTCAATAACTTACCTTTTTCACCCCCACTTTGTGGCTCTCTTCACTTCATTCATTCCTATACTGTCTGCTTCATCAGTCAACCTTTTTTTAAAAATAAGTTTTCTCAACAGTTAGCATGGAGCTTAAAAGCTCATTACTGCCAACTACTACATTGGAGAGTGTTGAGAAATATGAGCAATGTAAATGGATGAACTGATATGATCTGATGTTTACCACTGAAATCCAAGTTTTTATTGTGATGCCGAAGAATTCTGACTAATACATGTAAATAAATTTCATTAGTAGGTCATTTTTGTATTTTGTTTTGTCAGTTTTGACAGTCAAGCCCCCAATAAAGAGAAAGTGATCAGCTTAGGTTCACATGAAAGCATAATTAGGCTTTTCCTTTACTGTTACACCCTTGTTTTTATAAGCAAAGTCAAAGACAACGTCTGTTTAATTTCTAGACTAAGTTTGTTGCACTGATGACACTGCCGCTACATGAGTATGAGATGAGACGCCTGCAACTTTTTACAAACTAAAACAGGAGAGCTCACACACAGCAGATATGTGTCCTGCCCCCAGGGTCTATATTTGATGCTGGTCATTTTTAGGGAAAAATGTCCGAAAGGTATTGCAGTCTTGCAACAAAATCAGTTTTTCTTTTTACATTCCATCTAAATGCCCTTCATCAATCATAATAATCATTATTTTCCAGAACATTAAAATGAAGTAATCAATATGATAGTATTTTTGAAGGCAATATAAAAAGCCTGTTTTCCATCTATTCTGGTTTACAGTTCCTCCAGTATTTATGCTTAAAGGTTTGGCTTCGTCCCAAGACTCACGATTCCTTTTTGTGTCTGGGCAGCTGCTTTCAAAGTATTTAACAGAGGTCTGATGTTAAAGAACCACTTCTTTTCCCATGGTGGTGTAAAATTACCATCTGTCTCAGTGTCTACTTTAATGTGAGATATTTCCCTGCCAGAATCACCTGCTGATTTTAAGTCAAGCATAACTCTCTGTTAACTGTACATTTTTACATAATTTCAATTTTTTTATTTAGTTTATTGATTTTTAAATGAAGACATATTTCCCAAATAATATTGTAAACAAAGTATATATAAATTAGGCCTGTCTCAAATTAAAGTTTTTATTAGAAAAACATGAACTAAATCAGTATTTGTTTTAACAATCCTTTAAATCCACGTCTTCTACTGATTAAACTTGGGGAGTATTATAAAACACTCAGCAAACAAGACTTTTGAAGCATCTTGCCACAGTTCATATGTGGATTAAACTTGTTTCAAGCTTAAATTGTCCCCATGATCCAAACTGGAACTGACTTGCAGATGTTGAGCTTAGGTGTTGGAGGGGGTCATATCGTCCATTCCATCCATCCATTTTTTTTTATTGCATTCTGATTACATTGCACTTTGGGACTGGTTAAGCTGCAGAATGAATTTGGGAAAAATGAGATATGTTCCTAGTTGTATTGCAGGGATAGGAATGAAAACATTCTCTGAACTACAGAACATTTTTGCACAATACCATACGAGTATTATTTTCCAAACATTTATTTGACTATAAAATCTACTCAAACTGCTCTCTATCTTGGAAATATATGCCACGCACTGCATTGGAAAAGCAATGTGGACCATTCACATCCTGTTCGAACTATTGTCACCCTCTGGCCATTTGGCAAAAGGTTCCATAGCATGCAAGTCACCGCTGCAGAGTGGGAAACAGCTGCTTTTCTTAGGATATCAGGCTCTTGAACCAAAACTGAACTGGACTGTGTGTCTCACACACTTGCATCCACACACCTACACAAGATGATGCTTCTCTGTGGACTGTATCTCACCTGAGACAAAGATTATACCCCCCTTTCCAAATATAAGTATTTGAAGCGATGCAATTAAAAAGTATAAGCCTGTCAACAGCTGCACCCCACTGTGATCAGTGTTGACGGCCTATGTGCTTTCAGTAGGTGGAAGTCCAAGATGAAGGCTAGCACAGCCTATGGATATTTATATTGGATTCACTTACCAAAGGCATATGAGTACAAAGAAATTTCTGACATAATAATCATGGAAAACAGATCCAGTGTCTTGTAATGGTCTCAACTGCAGAGATAAGTCTTTCATGATTTGCTCTACTGTATTTTGATAAGACCAAAACGGCCTGCCTTGAAACAAGAAACTAATTGACTCAATTTCAAATTCATGCTTTTTGCTTTCTCTTCATCTCTCGCCTTCGCCAGCATCCTCTGGGCTGAATTAATGAGAGATCAGTGGAAGGATGTTTACAAGATTAACAAATGTGTCAACACTTAGTTTTTATACATGAATGCCACTGGGGGACTATGTTGTCCCAGAGTCTGTAAAGACTACCCAGCATGCAATTCACTGACTTAACCATTAACTATATTGGGAACGTATTGACCTGATCATACCTGAAGAACTGGAATATATGTGCATGGTGCTATCTATGGCTCAGGTCGTCCTGCAGTTGAAGTGCAGATGATTTGATTGCAAACAGTTCTATGTATCAAAATCTGCTTGAGCATGACAATAAACCCTGAATTGCCTCCAAATTGCTAATTAATCTATGACAGGATGTCTGAGAAAACTAAATGCAGCATGCATGAATACATGCGACAGTATGTCTAGGAGAAGAAACGCTATTTTTTGTGAACTGGTATATAAAAAACAATGTATTCTGCAGAAGCGACACGGAGTTGTTTGGCACTATTTAAGTAGGATCACTTAAAATTTGTACATTTTCATCATTGGTTTAGATATTAAACCAGTGTTGGACACGTTACTTAAAAAATGAAATTAGATATAGCTACTAGCTAATTCTTGCAAAAATTTACATAATTAGTGACATTGTTTATTATGCTGATACATCCACCATTGATCAGCACCCTTTCCACATAAACTTGTTAGTTGATGCAAATTCTGTGTTCATCTGAGCATTAGGTGGTTTTATTTCTAAAGAGATTCCTGATGCTATTTTCAGGTCAGTTAGTAATTTTTAACCTTAAAAAAAATTGACTATGAAGTAAAAATATACCAGAATTATGTTGTTTTAATAGAATTGGCCTTATACACACAGTCACTCATCACGCTTCCCCTTTAGTTCAGATGGACAACAGGTCATTTCGTTTGGGGGAAAAAGGTACTGTCACCACAGGGAGAGAGATTAGAGGAGATCATCAACAGAATGATTTCCTTTAATTAGAATTGACCTACCGGAGCAGTGTGTGTGGTTCTTAGTTTACATGTTTGAGTGCATTGGAGTGTGGAACATAATGGAATGTGTGCATGAGAGATATGCATGGTCTGTTTATCTCTCAGTGCCAAAGGGAAAGATGTATCAGCTGTCTGTGTCTTGCATCGTCAAAAGCCTTGGGGAAGCTGAAGGCATGCACTTTTTGCAATCAGCTACACAAATAACCAAGTTTACCTCCTTTCAAATACTGAATTAACCCAATACTTGAATTTTGTGACCTAATCTTTGTTTGGTTAAATGATTATTGTTTTTAGCCCGAAGGTCAGCCCTTATACTAAGCTCTCTGTTGTAACATGTTTGGATCTGAACCATGTGAATTTACTGCATATACTTTTTATGAACACTTACTACTTTTGCGGGCATTGGAGGACCCCAAATTTAATCAGTGCATTTTTTATTTTGGGACACATTTGATCCTTATGATTAAGGTCTTTTTTTTAGAGTTCCAGGTGGATTTAGAGTTCAAGGAGAATGATCAAAGGTCAATTTATTTTCTGTAGAAAAGATTCAAAATGGCAATTATTATAATAATATAGGTAAAGTTATTTTAGTGACGGGCAAGGTCAGTCATTATGTTGCTATATATCTACAATATTCTCATAAAATAATTATGGAGTCAAGCTTAAATGGAAAAGCAAAGCACTTAATCCCTCTGTTTTACCTAAACTTCCAGTTTATTTTCCAGAGATTGGGCTGAAATGGAATGGTCCGTACCATGAAGGAGGTATTTAGGGAGGCTGGAAATAAACATGAGAACAGAGCTTTAGATGATGTGAAATTAAAAGCATCGGGTGACACCACTGATGGTTCATAAAATGTCAGTGTTACAAAAAAGCAAAGTAAGAAATATATTTTTATATTTCCGTAATTTCTGGGCTATAAAGTACACCTGAATATAAGCCATGCATTCACTGAATGTGCAGCAGGTCTATTTCCTTCTTCAACAGCCACATTGATCGCCTTTAACTTGAAGACTGCATCATATGTATTTCTTTGTGTGTTTTCCATGATGACAGTGTGTGCATGAGGCGCAAAATGACTTCTTAGTGCAAAAATCCATATATTAACTGCATCATCGTTTCATTTAAAACGATAACCATGGATTATTCAATTTACTGTTTTCCATTTAAATGGGGGACTGTCTGTACTCTTTGCACTGCGAGAGGGAGGAAAAAGTAGTTAGAAAAGAAAAAGAAATACTAACCGGGGGGAAAAAACAAGAGTTTACATTGGTGCAGTGTTTACCAGATGAAGATGATTCATGATGGATACGGACTGCATGTTTCTGCTGGACAGCTTAGTTAGCTCAATCTAACGGTTTTGGTGTTAAAGTCACACCATTTCATATAATGACATTAGTTATAACAGGATCTTGGTATCGGGTGCATGGATGGCATGTTTGTAACTTATTGGCATCAACACCGAAACAGAGTTATGTATTGGCCTCGCCTGATGGGACTCTCCAACAAGTGCATCTTAATATTTCACACATATGACTCTCTGTGGCTTGAGTATGGTTATAATGTGCTTAAACAGTGAGACGTTAGAGAGCACAACTTGTTTTCATTCAATTAGTTCACCATTATTGAATTAATTATTAAAATGTTAAATTTATTGAATTTCCCTTTGAGGATTAATAAAGAAATTTTTATTTCATTAGATGGAGGTCATTTTTAGACTGGGGTATTAGATATACTCAAATTGTAAGGAACTGTCTAACAAAGCCATTTCAATCATTTTTGCTTTTTCTAGGCATCTATTGCCATGTTCTTTTCAGTGTCAATAAAGTGACGCAGGCCAATTTTTGAATTCTTCACTGGGTTTATATGGCCAGAAATACAAACGAAAAAAAAAGAAAACAACAACAAAAAAATAAATAAAATAAATTAAAATGAGAATATTTATTTATACATTTATACACACACATATACACATACACACACACGCAGACTCCAGTGAGAAACTTCTCACAGTTCTGTGTAACACTACAAGGTACAGTAGGTCTTTCCTTCCAACAGCCATTACTCCTCAGAGAAATACCAATGAGTGATTAAAAATTCACATTTGAAAACAAAGAAAGCAAAAAATAAAAACAGAACTTCCACCAGAGGATTGATCATTTTCATTCACTTCTCATTTAACCAGTCTTAGTGCCTTGCCCAAGGACTTTGCCATTATTAGATGGTTGTTTCACCTTACATATTACCACCTCTCAAAAGTTTTGCAGTGTGGCTAAAGTAAACAAAGTAAAATAAGAATCACTTTTAGAACAGGGAACTGTTGCAGTCATGTTAATGTATCTTTTATTAGCATTGGATTAAATTGGTTTACCATCATCTCTTAGTGGAATCTGACACATGCCATTATTCAGGAAATAAACAGAGCTGTCTAGATGTCTACATGATGCTACAGTGGTTATAGTTGAAATTGTATTTCACAGCCAACATAAAGTTGTATTTCTCTCAAACATAACTTTAAAGTAGCTTAAACATGGAGAAATTTATTTCAGTATCTCTGTTGAGCACGTATGAATTGTTACGGGAATGAAGCATTACTTAATGAGAACACAGAGGCTCAGTGAGTGATATTTGCAAATATTTTCAGCACCGTGGCTCTTTTCATCTCACTTGTAGGCATGTCTGAATGAAGCCGTGAGAAAAGTGCCATCACTTTATCAGATCAATGAAGCCACTGCCCCTGACACAGGGGGACAGAATTTTTCCCTGCTGGCTTGGCAGAGGGACTTCAATTGAAAATGTTGGCAAATAAATGTGCATATAGACACACTCACACACAGAAACGCAATTATTGTGCAATTATGCAATTATCTGAATATTAAAAACAGTCAGACAGAAGATTCTGATCATTTATGTGGGCACAAACGGTCATTATTATAGCTCTGGAAAATTAACACAAAATTTTCACTCCTTGTTTAAAAAGCTATTGAGTAGCCTTCCCTTTGTAGAGCTGTGTTTTGGTTTCATTCACTTTTAAAGCATATTTCATAAGTAAGAATATGTCATATTTAAATGAAGACCATAATTGAACACACCCCACACGATTTGCATCGTGTTGGCTTTGTGTCTCATCAGAGAATCCTCTCATATACATCACAGTTTTACTGTTGGTTATTTTATAATAACTATTTTTAACTGTGCCTTTTATTCCCAACTTTATAAACTATCCAGTTTTGTGGGCACACTGCTGGTAAAATCATTGCGGGGTGATAGACAACACTGTGACACTTTGTCCCATTGAGAGGGAGCTTAATTTTAGATAAAAGCATCCTGATCGCAGTCAAAACCAGCAACGTATACAGTTCAGCATGCTTAGAAACATGTTTTATTTGTTCACAATATTACAGAATTCAAACGGCAATAGTCTCATGCTTTTCGAAAAATGCTGCAGCCTGTGGTCGTTAGAATACGTTTTTACACCCAGTACCATGCACAGTCATCTTTGATATGCTGCTTCTCTCCCTATTGCTCGGCTCCTACTGCTGTACTGTAATTACTGCGCTTGGCAGACAGTCACGACACATCGACAACAGACGAATTAGGGTTTGGGGTGGGCATGAGTGAAAGAAAGGAGACGTATGGGGGTGGGTGCTGTGAGGAAAGAAACACAGATTCTTATTTATTTATTTCATTCATTTTAACAAGCATTTGCACAAGCTTCACACCATTGAGGAAAGTTTACCTCAAGAAAAAGCCAGACAAGCAAAGACATGCGTCTATATTTGTTTGTGTGTCTGTGTCGTTTTTCTATACTAATGTGATGTCGTAAAGCAGCTTTTCCAAGTGATAATCCAGTTGACACCTTTATCACCTGAACATGGAAATGTTGACTAATGGGAGAAAGCTTTTTTGAAATCTGTGATGTCATAAAAAGATCTTTATGCTTTGCAGCTTAAAACATATGTCTTGAAAACTTGTTCGGCTGCACAGGCAGAGGAATCCTGTCCCAACACCAGAGAAGTTTCCCCAAACAACTCCTCCTCCTCCCCTCCTTTTGGCTTTTCCCACTTCTCAAGGGGTCATGACAACAAATCACCTTTTTCTTATGTTGTTATTGGAACATGTTTTATACCCAATGCCCTTCCTGACACAACCCCTGCTTGGGGACCGGCCCTCAGAGATCCCTTAGAGAACACTGCCTAGTGTCCTCCTTGGGGCTGATTTTGCATTGTGTGGAAGAACCCAAGCCACCAACCATTAGGTTAGTGGACAGCTGCCTCTACCTACCTCCTGAGCCACTGCCACCCCAGTATCACCAGAATACTGACAATGTTAATTAATTACTTTTTTTTTTTGCAATCCGCTTTTTTACTAATGATGCCCACATTCCTCCAGCAGGGCCAGACTGTCTCTCCATTAATGCTGCTCTTCATTGTCTGTTGAAAGACGTATAACTCCAAATAAATGAACATTATCAATGTTACAGACAAAAACCTACATATGTAGTTAATATTCTAGTTTATATAGTTTACTACACTTAATTCAATTTATATTGATATAAATGCCAATAAATGGAATAAATTTGTTCAAAGTACAGGTTTACTAAGTATGTGTGTATGTGTGTGTGTGTGTGTGTGTGTGTGGGAGGGGGGGTGTCAAAAGTGACTGGGTTTTGACTCACATTAGCTAACAACAGTTTTACTCCAATTAATCAGTGGTTAATTACACAATTATTTAACCAAAACTGGCCACATTTATACACACTTGTCCTAATTTGTTACAGGACATCCAGCTAATGCTCCAAATGCCAAGAAATGTGGTCATTTCAGTAACTCGCCGGAGAAAATGCTTCTAAAATACAGAAAATGAACAGCTGGAGCTATTTGGATCTATTCACAGCTCCATGAACCACACAACTTCTATTTTCCATTCTTTCTATGGATGCATATGGACGCGTCACCAATGGAGCAGTCACATTAGTCATGAGCAGCAACATTAGTCATTTTACATTCCCATTTTATTGATAGAGTATATGTGTCGTGGTAACATTTGTTGTTGCTGCATTTCAGTATGGTAGACACATGAACAAAACCAGACCATGAAGCTCATTTTGGCTAATGTTGCTTTATGTTGGACATTTCTGGACAGCAGTTATTAAATTTGGCAATAAATTCAATTTGGTTCAGTGACAGAAAATATCCTGTTAGTTTGAAGGAATGTGCAAGAAAAGGCTCCAAGACTTGGGAAGAATTAATGCTCCTGCTGAATTTTTAAGACCATATGTGGATCTGTTTAATGCCATTAATAAGGTCAACTGGATGTTGTGGTAAAAGTACAGAAAATTTAAAAGAAACTTGAGATTATTATTGATTATTGAGTTTATTGTGAATAAGAAGAAAGTGCAATATTCATGAATAAATCAATTAAAGCTAAAAGCCAACATAGTAACATAAACAGCATCAATACTAAATTGTGTTTCACTGCACAGTTGTGTTAATGGTTTCCACCATGTTTTATAGGACTGGACAGGGAACCAAAGATCAAATTGGGAATGATGGGGTTTCACTGCACAGAGTTTCTCCAATGGTGACTATCTTGGCTATAATTTTGACCTCATTCCTTTAAACTCAGTATCCTCTTTCTTTCTTTCTTATTTTTGGTTAGGCACAGTAAATGCAACACTGTGCACACAATGTTGCACACTGAGACAAGAGTGCAATTTTGTATTGAATGGACACCCCTTACCTCAGTTTACAACCACTGTTGCCTTGCAGATTTTGGTTTTGTTTGCCTGCAAATAGCTGAATCTAGTAAAGCAGAAAGAAAAGGGAGAAATAAGACGGACCTTACTGGGAGCAGTTGATTCACAATCCTGAAAGCAAGATGTGGCTATGAACAAGCTGATAATGTGCTGAACCACTGCAAAATCTGACTGCATTAAAAATGGACTGATACTTGGTCATAGAGATTCATTGTACAGTTGATTGAGTGTAGTATTACTGTGCGGAAGTCAAAATTCATTCTTTGCATGAAGAAAACAGCCTCAAAGCTGACATGAATACAATATGGTATACTGGACTGGACTGCCAGCAGTGTGACTAGCACCCACCAATACTGTTTGTTTTCGTGCTTTTGTATTTCTCACTCTCACGTGTAAGTCAGATTGCATAAAAAGTCTTTGCTAAATGACTGTAGAAAAGAATAGAATAGAACTAATATAGAAAGTCATCTTAAGTTTTGGGGGTGTGCTACCAGGAAGAAGTTTACGCATACTCGCACCTCCGTGTACTTTCCCACCATGTAAGAATCTCAGCTCTGTGAAGAAATCACAATTGCATGTGTAGCAATGATGTGCACACAGACAGAACAGAGAGGTGAGGGTGGACAAGGACTGTTTCATTTTGATAGTTTTGATACCCACAAGTTATCATTGCTGATGTCTCTGCTGATAAATCTGCTTCCACCTCCAGTGGTTTAAGTGAGATTGTTGACAAGTACTAGTCGTGGATGAGGACTTTGATTCTACACTGTGGATGTTGTTTTTAAATATTACCTTATCGGAGTCAAATAAATTAATGCTCAAATAACTCAAAAATTTTTTTTGCTGATACAGTGATAAGGTTGCATCCATTAAACATGTCTACAGTGATTTTTTATTAATCCCAGAAAGTCATTACAGTGCATTGTTAGCCTTACTGATAACAATTATCTGAAGCTGAATAATCTCTGAAATATACTTTATTCATTGCATAATTTACAGATATTCTGAAATCTCTGGTAAGTTAATACTGACCTTTTTTTCCCCCCATCAAGCAACCTTCTGTGTTTAGAGACCGCACAGTGGAAGTGTTTTGCTGTTATTTTCTTTTCCCATTGTGACAGTGGGTTTAAGCTGAAACCTGTTGTTCTTCCCAGCCTTTACATTTTTTATGTCAGTGAAGGTCAGGGACAATGGGACAAGAGGATGGACTAACAAGGACTTACAGTCTGTCTTTCTGTGTGTGTCAGTGTGTTCATGTGAGGCTCTTTTCTGTTGGAGTTTTTCTGCTCATCTTGTTATCTATTTATTTCAAGTTATTATTTAACTATCAAATACTGGCATTCAGACATTCAGAAGTCCTTTTACATGGACTTTTTACAGAACTTGAATGGTTCCCATTAAGTAGCCCCACTGGAGCTTAGGACACCGTATTGTCGTCAATGCTTTAAGGCCGAAGGCTGTAAAGCGGCTCCTGTTGGTCTTAAAAGGTTAAACTAATGGGAACAAACCCTTGGAATGATTATTAAAGTAACACAACCGAGTTGAAACCAGGTTGTTTCTGGAGGTGTGCAATCTTAGGTACCTTACGATTTGATGTCAATTCAAGTTGCTACAATTCAAATATTATATGATTATCAAGATTTCCATGCATCTTTTTTTCCACATTGAGGGGTCGTGACAAAAGCCGCCTTGTCACAGGCGCTCACACCCACACCTGCTTCCCTGTTTGCGGTCATGGACTGTCGGATCCCCAGCAGCACACCCGCAATCCCACGTAGCCCCGTTCTACCAGTCATAAAACCTGTCAGTAAGATAACTGTCAGGGGTGCACACCTAGTGGTTTCGCTGATACCAGGAGCAGGTTATGGAAAGGAAACTTACCTGGTTTTCTGCCATGTCTGCTGGGGGTGAATGGAAACTATATCAATGGGTTTATCAGGTTTAAATGGCCAGGGCAGGTAACAATGTGGCAGTGATGTCACATTAGGACGTACTGAACGCCGCACCGCACCGAGTATTATGAGTGTTTTTGTCTGTTTAACTGTGGGAATTGCGGGGGTTCATATATGTGTAATGTATGGAATATTTTGATATGTGTATTTCTTGTGGGGGATCATCACGAGAAATTAGGAACTCCAGTTAATGTGTGGTACTTGGGGAAGTTCCTGTTAGGGGCTAGGCTTTACATTCAGAGCAGAACAGGGTGGTGGAGAGTAGCAGAGAGTTGTGGAGTTGGAGTAGTTTTGGAGTTGGAGAAAATTTAGGTGAGTGGTCAGTGTAAATACTGTACATATTGTAAATTTTGTACATATTTTTCACTGTATGCATTGCTGCACGTTGATGGATTGACTGGGAATAGAATAAACCGCCTCTAACAAAGTCACGACTGCACCATATATTTGGGGAGCAGCACAGTGCCCCTTCACAGGTTTTTTTTTTTTTTTCCAACTCCATGTCCACCTTTATTCTCCATTCAGTATCAATTAATTTAAAAGACCAAGGGAATTAATCCCTTATATTTATGTGAAACCATAGATACAACAGATTTCAATGTCATTTTTGATGTGTCTGTAAATGTTTACTTGGAATCCTATAGAAAACTGCGTCAGCCATAGTTAGGAACAACATCCTCGTCCAACCTGGGCTTGAAACTGAGCTGCTGTCACACGTCTGTAGTATTACTATTAGATTTAATTTTGGCTTACATATGGGGAGAACAAAGCCAACAAGTGTCAGGAGCACCAGAAAATACCAAGTTAAACATAATCAGAAACATACAAAGAAAACTAGCTCCTGCTTAATCTTTGCTATAAAGAGAAAGAGATCAAAGTGGACAAACATCATAAAATGTTAAATTTAATGAAAATTGTTCTGGGAAATATTGTCTTTACTTTTAATCTGTTCCTTGTTATTTAGTTATTTTTAAAAAGTTGTCAAAAACTCTCTTTAGTGTTAGACTAATTGAAGTGAGTAATTTGCTTTAATGCCATTATTGATAATCTAAATTTTTATTATGATAGTGTGAAAACTGTAGCCCTTTACCCTGAAAGTCCATTAAATCCAGCTGGTGTTTGTTTATTGTGACAAATTTTTCAAAATTCTGTCTATAATTGGGGGAAGACAAAATTAGGCTATGTGGCAGTATTATGTGCCAAAAACTGGATTCTCCCAGAGTAGAACATATTTGATAACATTAATTGGAATCTGGCACAGTTGCATCTTGACCTGCACAACATCTGCCTTTTAAGGGAGGTGAGATAATGCAGTGTATGGTACAAAATGTGTTTTAATTGGCTGGCAGGCTTTATGAAATTCTCCCTGGGGAAGCCCATTGAATATAATTGGGAGGTTGCATTAAAGAATCTGTCATGCTATCGGTATTCCTGGAACCACTCAGATCAACATACACCTACCTGTACCTGACATGTACATCTTTCTCTGTTTGTATAGGTAATAAACAGAAATGAAAAGAAGTCTAGCAGAAGAAAGCTAGATGACAAATATGGGCAGAAGCAGATCAAAATGCTTTATTTTGCCATAGAAAACGTACGTTTTTCTGGCTTTTCTGCATCCCTAAAGAGTTAAATTCTACCAAAGTTTTCACAGGAACTAGTCCCATCACTGGATACCTTCCATGATTGTTCATTTTATTCAAAAGTATTGTGAAAGTACGGAAAAGCAATAATTTATCACAATAAACCTATTGCATTCTAGTTTCTCTCGTGCATAATTGTCAGACTTTGCAGATTTATTGGACTAACGTTGGTAACTTTACACTTGTGCAAGGAAGTGTCTTAAGTATTTCCTCAGACTCAAAATCCTCTCTCTTTTTAAGAGCATTGGTTTCACTACAGTGGAATGTATACTTTGGATTGTCAGCTGATGGATGATATGTTTCAGAAAATCAAAGTTCCCACTTCGGATTAAAGTGCTGATTGGTTAAATGAAGGCACATAAAAACAAGCGGGATTTCAGCCTCGCTGACTATATAAAAAAACAAATTTTGGCATTGCTTCTTATAAATAGCATAATATTATGATTATCATGTGGTTAGGAATATCATTATGGATTTTGTACATGTCAGCTGTGCACCGTGTGAGAGAGAGAACTGAAGAGGAGCACATCAGCTCACTGTTTCAGCCCATGCAAACTGGATAGTGACAGCAGCTTTGGGATGTTGTGCAGCTACTGTAGAATATTGATTGCAAAAGCTTTTGCCGCGTGGCTAATTTTCCACTTGGGGCCTCTGCATGTGGCCCTGCAGCTCTGGATGGGTCAGGCAGTGTTTTGTTTACAGTGAGTTGCTAATCCATGTGAGCTATCTGTTAGTTTGTGTGTACTGTGTATGTGTGTCAGCACACACAAGTGACACTGAGACGGGGCATTTGTTACTGTTGACACTTGTGAATTTAAAAGAAATCACTGTTGCAAAATATCCAATAAGATAAAAAAAAAATATTTATATATATACTGAAATGTGTTGCTTCTTATTTAAGTCTGGGAAGCCATGTACAAGAAGCTGCACAAAGATAAATGAAAATCAATATTTTAAATGACAAGATTAAGTGTAAAGGATACTAAAGGATACTAAAGCTTAAAAAGTTAGTTTGGACTTGTATATTCTGTTTTTTTTTTCTCCCAAAAAGTTATGGTGCACTCTTTGCTTTTCAGTATCAGTTTAAAAAGTGTGATAGATTAAGATATTAGTTAACAGCTTAGTTTCCTTGATATTTTCCAGTGCTGTTTGGAACAGTAAAGTAACACTTTGTAGATCTGAATGAATGAAATATTTTTATTAAATACTTTGTTCTTTCCATAGTTGAATGTGCTGAAAACAAAATCACACAAAAATGATCAATAGAAATCAAATGTATCAACCCATGGAGGTCTGGATTTGGAGTTATGCTCAAAATGAAAGTGGAAAAACACACTACAGTCTGATCCAACTTTGATGTAATGTCCTTTAAACAAGTCAAAATGAGGCTCAGTAGTGTGTGTGGCCTCCGCGTGCCTGTATGACCTCCCTACAACGCCTGGGCATGCTCCTGATGAGCCGGCAGATGTTTTCCTGAGGGATCTCCTCCCAGACCTGGACTAAAGCATCCGGCAACTCCTGGACAGTCTGTGGCGAAACTTGGCGTTGGTGGATGGAGCGAGACATGCTGTCCCAGCATGGGCTCAATTGGATTCAGGTCTGGGGAACGGGCGGACCAGTCCATAACATCAATGCCTTCATGTTGCAGGAACTGTTGACACACTCCACCCACATGAGGTCTAGCATTGTCTTGCATTAGGAGGAACCCAGGGCCAACCGCACCAGCATATGGTCCCACAAGGGGTCTGAGGATCTCATCTCGGTACCTAATGGCAGTCAGGCTACCTCTGGTGAGCACATGGAGGGCTGTGTGGCCCTCCAAAGAAATGCCACCCTACACCATTACTGACCCACTGCCAAACCGGTCATACTGGAGGATGTTGCAGGCAGCAGAACGTTCCCCATGACGTCTTCAGACTCTGTCACGACTGTTACATGTGCTCAGTGTGAACCTGCTTTCATCTGTGAAGAGCACAGGGCGCCAGTGGTGAATTTGCCAATCTTGGTTTTCTTTGGCAAATGCCAAACGTCCTGCATGGTGTTGGGCTGTAAGCACAACCCCCACCTGTGGACTTTGTACCATCATACCACCCTCATGGAGTCTGTTTATGACTGTTTGAGCAGACACATGCACATTTGTGGCCTGCTGGAGCTCATTTTGCAGGGCTCTGGCAGTGCTGCTCCTGTTCCTCCTTGCACAAAGAAGGAGGTAACGGTCTTGCTGCTGGGTTGTTGCCCTCCCACGGCCTCCTCCACGTCTCCTGATGTACTGGCCTGTCTCCTGGTAGCGCCTCTACGCTCTGGACACTACAAATAGACACAGCAAACCTTCTTGCCACACACTGATGTGCCATCCTGGATGAGCTGCACTACTTGAGCCACTTGTGTGGGTTGTAGACTCCGTCTCATGCTACCACTAGAGTGAAAGCACCGCCAGCATTCAAAAGTGACCAAAACATTGAAACTGGAACTGAGAAGTGGTCTGTGGTCACCACCTGCAGAACCACTCCTTTATTGGGTGTGACTTGCCAATTGCCTATAATTTCCACCTGTTGTCTATTTCATTTGCACAACAGCATGTGAAACTGATTGTCAATCAGTGTTGCTTCCTAAGTGGACAGTTCCATTTCACAGAAGTTTGGTTGACTTGGTGTTACATTGTGTTGTTTAAGTGTTCCCTTTATTTCTTTAAACAGTATATAATATATGTATATGTGTGCGTGTAAAATTGAAAAGGAAAGTTTTAGAAAGAAAAGTATAAAGTTAAAATTAAGTTAGAATCATTTTTAATTGATATTAAACAAAATAATTAATGTTAACTTTGTTCCTTTAAATAAAATGTAGCATTTTTTTCAACTGCATCCTTTTAATTCTTTGTCATTTAACCTTTACGTTTTAATGACATAGTTAAATAATATAAAAAAGAATGAGGTGAGTTATATATTGACTTCAGTTTGTGGTGTGGCGTTCACTGATCTGCATGTGTTGTTTATGAGTCATAATTACATGAATCCCATTGACTTTGAAATACTGCTAGAGTTTGAGCTGTAGTTGTGTCAGTGCAGCTGTTCTTGCATATTTTATGTGAGGATCTTATAATGCTTTATGAGTGATTTGTGTTTAGTTTATGGTAAAACCAGCAAACTAGTTTAGTATGAAATTTTAAGTAACATTGAGAATGGCAAAGAAAGACATTACATTCATTTTTTAACAATATATTTTGCATATCATCTGTGCAAGTCTTTCATGTCATGGAAAATAGGTCATTGCCTTTTATAAAGTGAGATCACCTGCTGATTCCGCCTCTCACTTCATTCGTTAGAAATGTGAGACTGTTGTGTAACAGAAGGGTCTGAATGATCCTTTCTTTTTAAAATTAACGATTGTCCAGAGGACTGTATTAAGGCTAAGGGACTCTATGCACAGGTACATGACAACCCACTCGCTCAATGTTTCCCACCCTGCATTTTAATGATGAAGACAGACTCCCTCACTATAAATGTCAAAAGGCATTCATATTTCATTTATTCCTTTCATTCATTTAATGAAAGATCAGTATAAGTCCTTTAAAAACACGAGGAAAAATACAAAAAATACATCTTATGACAATTCTCACTCCTCATTGCTGGTTTTTAAGATACATGTTAAAAAAAAAAAAAACCCAGCTGTTGACATGTATCACTCGTACTTGCTGGTAAAATGTTGTCACACTGCATGTTTATGTTACAATGTCATCATTATGCAAATTATTGACCTTATCATACCCGATGCCTCATCCAGTTCCAACAAAAAAAGTCTCTGTCAGTCCTATCAGAAGTATTTTATTATTAAGCCAGTAAGCCGACTTTTGTCATCCAAGAGCTCAGAGCCTAAAAAAATTCTGTTTTGACAGCTTTACTCAAATGATTAATGCACTGCTGCCAAGGCAGATTTCACCAAACAGTTAAGGAAGGAAAATGAAACAAAAAAAAGAACATAAATGGAAATTGTAATCAGAGAATCTCTACTAAAACACTATAGATTACCAGTAATTACAATTTTTACTGTAGTCTAACTATTACAGCCTGTTGACTGTATAATCGTAAAAATGATGAGATCTCACTTGAGAAACAAATAAACTCTACACATTTGATAAGCATATTTCTAATGCACTAGTTGTACAAAGCACAAATAACAGAGCTAAAAGCACATTATCTGTCTGTTTGATGTTTCTCAGTGTTTTTGAGCAAATCGCCTTCATTCAGATTTACTTTGCAGGAGGGAGAAGTTCTGCTGGAAGAGCAAAAGACAGACAAAATAAATCTGAAGAAAATGTGTTGTGGTTTTAGGGAGAGGAAGTGTTTGCATGTATGTGTGTGAATAAATATGGCCCTAGGTGACTTCAGTTTGTGAGTGGCCATGACATGTGCTTTACCAGGTGTAGAGGAGCGTGAAGCAGACTGTGATGTGGTCTGTGAACAGTTATCACATTTACTCCAGGCCATGGGCTGTGTGGCTGGTTTGCCAGTGCTGGCTGTATGTAATCTCCTCCTCCCTCTCTCCCACCTCCTTTTAATGTTTGCCCCTCCGCTAACTTCCCTTTCTCTTCCATGCTCCTTTTCTTTCCGCCTGGTTCTTGGCTCAGTGACTGCTTCATCTACATTCTATGACTCTTTGCTTCGTGCTACTTCAGCCAGCTGTTTACCTTTATCTTCCCCTCTCCCTCTGCACGTGCCTCTATTTTTTCCAGTGTGGATGCTTTAAAGGTGAGGAGGGAGGACTGGTTGATGCCTTGCAGTGTATTAAGTGGGGGTTGTTTAATATCCTCATGTATAAGTACATGGAAATGGCTTTTAAGGCCTAATAGCTGTTACAGATACATACATTGCACTGGATCCATGAAACACTGCTCTGTATAGTCATGAATTATTCACTTTGTTTTTGCTGGACTGGAGAGCGAGAGATGGAGTGGAAGGGGGTGGGGTGAGAGATCTGAGCTGAGGAGAAAGGAGGCAGTAGCTGTTAGCTGAAGCAGAGGAGGTAGCCTTTTTATTATTCTAGTCCAGTCTCTTAATGTTACCAGCAACTGGGAGTTAGAGTGATATATGGACTAGTTTTAACCTAAGAAGCTTTTATTTAGTTATTATAAGTATGTACTTATTAACTATATTACATGTAGTTGAAGAGATGGAGCAACATTTTGTTATTATCTAATTACAAGATAAAAATCCATCCATCCACCAATTTTCTACCGCTTCTCCGGTCGGGTCGCGGGGGCAGCAGCCTAAGCAGGGAAGCCCAGACTTCCCTTTCCCCGGCCACATTTGCCAACTTTGTAAGGAGGGGGGGAATCCCAAGGCGTTTCCAGCCCAGCTGAGAGATATAATCCCTCCATTGTGTCCTGGGTCTCCTCCTGGAGAGTTCTCCTGCCCGGAAAACCTCACCAAGGAGGCGTCCAGGAGGCACCCTGACCAGATTCCTAAGCCACTTCAACTGGCTCCTCTTGATCTGGAGGAGCAGCGGCTCTACTCTGAGCCCCTCCTGGATGACCGAGCTCCTCACCCTATCTCTAAGGGAGAGCCTGGCCACTCTGTGTAGGAAACTCATTTCAGCCGCCTGTATGCAAGATGTTGTTCTTTCAGTCACGACCCACAGCTCATGACCATAAGTGACCCCCCTCCTGAGTCACCGGATGGATGACCAGAATCGCCTCGAGGCCGTCTGGAAGTCATTCTCCATGGCCTTGCCGAACTCCTCCCATGCCTGAGTTTTTGCCTTGGCGACAGCCAAAACCGCATGCTGCTTAACCTGTTGGTACATATCAGCTGCCTCCAGAGTCCCACAGACCAAGAGGGTCCGATAGGACTCCTTCTTCAGCATCCTTCACAGTTGGTATCCACAAATGAGTTTTGGGATTACCACCATGACAGGCACCAATGACATTATGGCCACAGCTCCATCTGGCCGCCTCAACAATAGAGGCACAGAACACAGCCCACTTGGACTCAATGTCCCCCACCTCACTCGGGACGTGATTGAAGCTCTGCTGAAGGTGGGAGTTGAAGCTCGCTCTGACAGCGGACTCTGCCAGACGTTCCCAGCAGACCCTTACAACACGTTTAGGCCTGTCAGATCTGACCAGCTTCCTCCCCCTAATTACAGGGTAAATGATCATGTCAAGATATTTAGCTCTAAATAAGCAATGTCAAGTTCCAGAGAAGATCCAAGATACACCTATTTTATGAAGCACTTAAACCAGTGTCAATTACTTATTTTTTATTTTTATTTTTTGTTGGATAGAGGATTTATTTGTCACATAGGACACCTATATATCACGTTGGTTCTACCCCTATGGTACCTCTATGCTAGATCAATACATGATAAAACGTGGGGTCCTTATTCTAAAAAACTAAACACTTCTAGATTATTTTCAGTCCATTTCAGCATTTTCTTGAAATCAAAACCTCCTGAGAAAGTTAATTCTGTAACAAACCCTGATGACTTCATCTTCACCTCTCTGCTTCAAGCACACAGAAACTTTGCATGAGGTGATCATAATACTGGTGGCGTCGAAGTGTTAATTGCAGATAAGGACATGTGGCATCTAAGTACTTGAACACAATCTGTTTAATATGTGGCAGAATGAACAAAGTGCGGCACAGCTGTTGACAATGATAATAATGTCAGAGAGTAAAAACTTATTTATTTTGTATGTAATGTAACAACAATATCTGAGAATATGACTGTAAACAAAAAGTAAACAATAAAATAAAAACAAAGATATTTTAATCCAGTGCTTGGAAACAAGCATCCTGTGAAGAATATTTAATGTATGAGTTTGTTGATGTGGGACGTCTGAATAATAAATATGCTTAGCAGGTGCACTGCGCTTTGTATGCGAGGAAACAAAACTTGTCTGATGTGCTGACTTCTCTCTGAGGTTTTCTGGTTGTGGCTTGCAAAAATCTCTTCTTTCCTGTTTTAGTTGTACTACAACTTTAAATGGATTTAAATGGATTACACATCCATGTAAACAAATAATCATAAAAACATTGTAATTTCATAATAAAACCAGTATACTGTAATGGACTGGCGACCTGTCCAGGATGTAGCCAGCCTCTCACCACATGATTGCAGGGTTTGGCTTCTGCTTGCCTGCAACCCTAAGCAGTATAGATAATGAATGAATGAATAAAAACAGCACATTCTTATTTCCTACTAAACTTTTTTCCCTGTATGTTGAGTTTTTCAAGCGCTGTTGCACTCTGTGTTTATCTTTGTATGATGCAAGTAGGATGAAATCCAGCATAGCCTCTCCCCAGCTATCTAGGGAAATAATTATTGCTTATTGGCAAGCCATCTGGTCCCTAGCCACATTCCCAGCATTTAACTTTTTATTCTCAGCATTTGCTTTAAATGATTTAAGACTATTTTAAATAGTTAGTTATTAAATTCTGAACACAAGGCATTCAGATGCCTTCACATAGTTTGAAACATCAGTGTTGGCCATTTGTTTGTAGAAGTACTAAGAGACTGAAACTATTAACCAGTATTGCAAAAATTGCACGACAGAATAAGAATAATCAGCTAAAAGACAAACGTTGTCACTTTCAGTTTTTGGCATCCGAAAGACATGTGATCAAAGTCACATAGAAATAGAAACCTTCTAAATCCTTTCATGCAAGTGACTTGCCATGCTCTTACCTCAGGGTTAATAGGATTACATAGTGTCCAGCAGTGGCAGAGTACTTACATGCAAGGCTACGTAGTATGGTGTTAGTTGAACATGCAATCCAGTTTTCAAAGACATGGAAATATATAATTGTGAAAATTAACTGATTAAATCCAAATTTTCTTCAAACTTTCAAACTTGTTTATTTAGTAAACTTAATAAGTTTATTAATATTATTGATTTCCACAGCTAGAAGCAAACACCTGCTTAAAAATTTATGCCATGCTTTCTGCTGTGAAACCTTTAGCAGAAAGAAAGCAGCAGGATCTGAACTATTTTGTCTGAGAATTTTCTTTCAGGTATCTGAGGTCACTCTGATATAATGAAGTAATATTTTGGTTAAACTTTTCTTCTCAGGAAATCCAAGGAAGCAAGCTGAAACTTAACTAGATTTAGAACAAAATGTAAAACCTCTCTACCCTGTTCATTTTCCTCTGTTGCTTGTGTTTTTCTTTGGTTATGTAATTCCATTTGCTAACTTGCGGCATGCGATATGGACTCTTTTATTAGTCAGCTAAATTGACAAGTCAGGGTTGGGACCAGGAGGCAGAATTGTAGTCCTACACACATTTCTGCAGCTTCCCACCTGCCGCCACCCACCCAAAACCCCATTCCGACCTTATACAACTCCCCAGCAGTAAGAATTAAACAACACAAAAACACTTTTGGGATTAATCGTGAAAACCTCATAAAAATAAAAACAATAGATCTAATAAAATCTGAAAATAAGACGATAAAGTGTGGCCTACTGAATATCAGATCCCTCCCAAATAAGTCTTTATTAGTCAATGACTTGATAGGTGATCACCACATTGATTTATTCTGTCTTACGGAAACCTGGTTACAGCAAGAGGATTATGTTAGTATTAATGAAGCTACGCCAGCTAACTATTTAAACTTTCACATTCCTAGAACTACAGGCAGAGGAGGAGGTGTTGCAGCTATTTTTCAGTCAGAATTTTTAATTAATCCTAAGCACAAAACTAACTATAAATCCTTTGAATTCCTGACATTAAATTTATCTCATCCAAAATGGAATTCAGAGAAATCGCTCCTTTTAGCATTAGTGTATCGCCCACCTGGACCTTACTCCGAGTTTCTGACCGAATTCTCTGATCTCTTGTCTGAGTTAGTGCTGATTACTGATAAAGTCATTGTACTAGGTGATTTTAATATTCATGTTGACGATGAAAATGATAGTTTAAACATTTCCTTTAGCTCTATTCTAAACTCAATTGGGTTTTCACAAAATGTTAATGGAGCCACTCACTCTCATGGACATACTCTTGATCTTGTTCTAACATATGGTATTGAGACTGATAAGCTCAAAGTATTTCCTCAAAACCCTGTCTTGTCCGATCACTTCTTATTAACCTTTGAATTCACTTTATTTGATTACTCACTGACCAAAAATAAATTCTACTATAGTAGATGTTTATCAGACAATAATATTACAAAATTTAAACAATCAATTGAATCAATTTTTTCACCTCTACCATGTGTTAGCATGACTGAGAGTCCCCCTTTAAGCCTTACTCCTGCTCAGATTGATCAGCATGCTGATACTATAATAGCTTCAATGGGTACAACCTTGGATAATGTTGCCCCCCTGAAGAAGAAGAAATTAGGTAAAATTATGAAGGCTCCCTTTAATTCCCAGCTTCGAGCTCTAAAACAGGCGTCAAGGTGTTTGGAAAACAGATGCCGTTCATCAGGATTAGAGGAGTCTCGCTTAACCTGGAAAGAAAGTTTAATTGTATACAAAAAAGCCTTACGTACGGCAAGGACAGCTTATTATTCATCATTGATAGAGGAAAACAAAAACAACCCTCGGTTTCTCAGCACTGTAGCTAGGCTTACTAGGAGCCGGAGCGCTGTGGAGCCATGTATTCCTTTCTCACTTAGCTGTGATGATTTCATGTATTTTTTCAGGAATAAAATTGATACTATTAGAGATCAAATTCACAATACTCTTCCTTCTACCTATAATGTTGAGCCTGTTGTGGTCTCCGAAGCATCCTTAGAACCAGGATCTGACTTGTGTCTAAATAGTTTCTGTCCTGTCCAACCCTCTGAATTAACTAAAATAATAGCTTCATCTAAACCATCCACCTGTATCTTAGACCCTCTCCCAACGAGCCTCTTTAAGGACATTTTCCCTTTAATTAATACATCACTACTAAATCTTATCAATATGCCTTTAGTGACAGGATATGTACCACAATCATTTAAAACTGCTGTAATCAAGCCTTTACTTAAAAAGCAATCTCTGGATCCAGAGGTGATAGCAAATTATATACCTATATCTAATGTCCCGTTTATGTCCAAAATTCTGGAGAAAATAGTTTCAGCTCAGCTACATGCCCACCTAAGCAGAAATAATTTATTTGAAGAGTTTCAGTCAGAGTTTCAGTCAGGAGCTCATCATAGCACTGAGACAGCATTGGTGAAAGTTACTAATGACCTTCTTATGGCCTCAGACAAAGGACTTCTGTCCGTACTTATCTTACTTGATCTTAGTGCTGCATTTGATACAGTCGATCATAACATTCTGTTACAAAGACTAGAACAGGTGATTGGAATTACAGGTACAGCGTTAAGCTGGTTTAAATCATATTTATCTGATAGACTTCAGTTTGTTCATGTTTGTTTGTAAATGACAAGTCCTCCTCACAAACTACAATAAGTCATGGAGTTCCTCAAGGTTCTGTACTTGGACCAGTACTCTTCACGCTATATATGCTCCCTTTAGGCAAAATTATTAGACAGCATGGAATAAACTTTCATTGTTATGCAGATTATACTCAAATATACTTATCCTTTAAACCAGATGAAACAAATCAGCCCAATAGGCTATAAAACTGTCTCATAGACATAAAGACTTGGATGTCTAGAAATTTTGTCCTCTTAAACTCAGATAAGACTGAAGTAATTCTTGTTGGATCTGAAAAACTCAGAGCTAAATTTTCCAGTTTTGTAATGAACCTGTGATGCAGAGTGATGCAGAAAAACTGGTTCACGCTTTTGTTACTTCGAGACTAGATTACTGTAACTCTCTATTACTGGGCTGTCCTAAATATGCCCTGAAAAGCCTTCAGCTGATCCAGAATTCTGCAGCCAGAATCCTGACCAGAACCAGTAGGAGAGATCATATTTCTCCAGTTTTAGCCTCTCTTCATTGGCTGCCTGTTGAATCTAGAATAGAATTTAAAATCCTTCTCCTTACATATAAAACCCTCCACAGCCAGGCACCACTATATATCAAAGACCTCATTGTTCCTTATATACCAACCAGAGTACTTCGTTCGCAGACTGCAGGCTTACTTGTGGTTCCTAGAGTCTCAAAGAGCCGAGCAGGAGGCAGAGCCTTTGGTTATCAGGCCCCTCTCTTATGGAATAAGCTCCCAGTTAGTGTTAGGGAACCAGACACTCTCCCCACCTTTAAGACTAGGCTGAAGACTTATCTTTTTGATAAGTCCTATAGCTAGGGATGGTTAGCATCCCTTAGTTATGCTGCTATAGGTTTAGACTGCTGAGGGACATTTCCTGATACACCGAGCTTCTTTCTCTTTCTCTTTATCTCACTCCCATGGCACTTCTTTGTTGCTCTTGCCACATGTAAACTTGTAGCAATGAACACATTGTTCGGTAGCAGGGTTCTTTTTGCACCGGTGCTGGACCTGGCACTTCTTCCTTTTACCGAGTTCATCGGGTGCGGCGGCCTGTTTGCGAAGACAGTTTTCTTTTTCAGTCTTCTTCGCTGTCACATGAGACTCAGCCAACTCACTGGCAAGCCGCATCAGAAAATCTGGCCACCCTTCTTTCCTTCCTGTGCAGTCTTGATATAGAACATGGCCGTTCAGGGCTGCCGTGTCAACCATGTTACAGAAGACAGCGACCGGCCATCTTCTTGTTCCTGCTCGTACGCTGTATTCCCGCACCATCTGGTCCATGGTATCCACACTGCATTTTGTTAAGTTGTACTGGGGTGATGGTGCTTGCCTTTCTTTTGAGTCTGAATGACACCATGCATACTGCTCATGACGTACACCGTCTTCTTCCGGCTGGCTGCGAACACTGTCATTGTGGCGTCAGTCGTTGAAAAGATCTGAGTGCTGAACTCACTGCAGTTTCTCTCTCAAGTTGAAGGGGAATTTCTCTGCGAATCTTGTTGAGTGTCCCAATAACGGTGGTTTTCCGGCTGAGCAGCTTCTTTGCAAGTGAAATTGATGTGAACATGTTCTGCCCTGGTCCAGATATGGTTCCATCAACTTCATTACCACACTCTCAGACAGTCTCTCCTCTTTGGGACGACTGGGGTCTTTGTCGACATATTGAAAGACATTGCAGATATACTTTGATTTCAGGTCGCAAGCCACTGGTTTGATCTCAAACTTAAATTTGATCTCAAACTTGTCTGGTTTTGTAGCAATATATTCCAGAAAATGGCCACGTGTCTCTGATGGGTAAAGCTGTTCATCAATTGTGATGTGCCGACCAGGGGCCTCATTTATCAAACTGTGCGTAGCAACGTTGACTACAGGTGGTGTACATACGGAAAATAGGAAATGCGGTGCAAAAAAACTTCACAATTTACAAAGCGGTGCGCAGGCACATCCCATGCCTGTTTCGCTTTATAAATCAGGATCAACACAATGTTGCACACGTGAGGGAACATGTCGTCATGCCCACATATAGGCTATAAAAGGTCAGGTGAACACCCCTGATAAATATTAATCCATCTCATTTCCACAACGGTTCTGCAGGGATAAAGCAAAAAAAGACGAATTTTCTGGAAAATGAGGAAGAAATTATAATAGATAATGTTGTAAAATGTAAAAGTATTTTATCTGGTGGAGACGGGATGGACATCACCACCATCAGAAAGACAGATGAATATCAGCAGGGGAAAATGAAGGAGTCCAGAGATACGCTGGAACAAAATGTTCCAGATGATGCTGAAATTGGTTCATTCCTTTGTTTTATATTATAAAATGAACGTACATAAATGAGACAACATTTCTTTGGTTTTATTTTCTGCCTTTGGTGTCGCCATTCCCCTTTTCTCCAGATGTTATGCATACGCCAGGGTCAGAGTTGGCATGGAGGTAGGGACGTTTTACTGCCAATCGTGTTTTGATAAATCCCAAAAGTTGACTATAATTGGCATACGCCGGGTTTTGAGCGTGCGACAGCTTCGTAAATGAGGCCCCAGGTCTGTAGAATATGACATAGTTCTTTGCTGCACTCGCTCAGGCCGGGTGTTCTGCCTATCAAAGCAAAGGTGTCGCATGATTTTTTTTGAAGCGGTCTCTAGTCATTGTTGCCATGATCCGTTTGTTTCCATACATCTCAGACCAGTTGTCAGACAATGATGGAACCTTCGTCACCCATCGCCAGATGATGACTGCAAAGAAAGCCATCAATTCTGGAACGGCCATGAACCAATCTGCAATCTCTGTCTCCCTTGCATGCTCAATTGTGCATACTTGAATGAATACAAAGCATCTGGTGAGTGAGAAAACAGAGAAATATTTGAAGGCAAGTTTTGATCCTTTTTCTGGCTTCATGTGTTGGCTCTCCCTCTGCGGCATAAGGTTCAATAGGAGTGAAATCCAGACGTCGTCCAACCTCTTCCTTACGCCAAACTGTGCCATCTTTTGCGGTCTATGTTACCGTGGTATCCAGCCGAGGATTCTTTTTCAGGGGTGGAGGAACATCTTCCTCCGAAGACTGCTCCGAGTCAGATTCTGCTTGAAGGTCGATGCCATCTGCTTCAGAGTCAAAAAGGCTTGCTTCACTCAGAACCATTTGCAAAGCCCGCTCAGTGGTAAATCTTAGGATAACAATAGTGACTAATCATCCAACACATTCGAAGGCAAGAGTACTCAAAACTTCAGTCTTGCCATTAGTGGCACATTTGAATCACAATAGGGGCTCCTCAGCCACCACATTCCAAGGCAGGTGATCAAATGATCCCTTCTCAGTCCCCAAAGGGAGTACCCAAAACTTCAGTCCTGCTAGTATTAAGAGGACAGGATATATTGTTTCGTGCAGTAAGTGAACAGTCAGTTGTCAAGGTTCCTGAGCTGGAGGTAAATAATGTGGGAAAGCACAAAAGGTTAATAAAGCTAATTTAGTTGTGTTTAGCTGGAGGAGTTGGTGAAAACATCTTCAGTTTGCCACGACTGGTGCCTGCCTGAAGTGGTCTAAGGCTGAAAAAGTGTAAAATGTCAACAGAGGTATGGATGCTCAAAAAGAATGTTGCCAGTATAGAAAAAATGTTAATCCATATGGTAGGAAGTTTTTATTTTGTTGTTTTTATAAGAAAACTAAAATGTACGTTTAGCTACTAATGACGTGATAACAGCCAATAATGTAATAATTCTGACAGATTTTTTATCGGATAAAATCAATGACATAGTAATTCCCAAATAATGCAACGCAAGTTTTGGGTCAATTACATAAGAACTTGCTAATCATAATATTTAGCCAATAAAGTCATATGTTTATTGCATTAATGGTAGTTACATTACTGTTCTTGCATAAAGTTAGAAATGTAATAACTGCAGCTAATAATATATTAACCCATAAACAGGACAGCATTTCTCATATTTTTTAAAGTAATTGTGTTTGTACAGTATGCTAATCAAAAATACGTATATTCAAGGGTATTCCAGGATATGAACTATGCCGGCTTCATACCCTTTGACTGGATTGTAACAGCCAAGTTAAGAAATATTTGTTGTACAAAGTTTTTACGTAGAACATCTCTCCTTTTTTTTTTTTTTCATTTTTAGACATTTTATGCACAAACAGGGAAATATTTTTGATTGGTCAATAACATTTGATCCCCAGATGGCTAATTTATCTCAAGCTAGCAACAAATGAACAACAAACTAGGAAAACATAAGAAATGGTATAGTGCTTGTATGGATATCTTACTGGTTGTAGTTATTACATTTTTAAAGGATTATTTTCATATTTTATATGTCCAATTTCATCATTCAGTCATAAGAATAAAAACATTTCAACAATATGGCCCGATCTATACTTCGTATACCTCAGACCCTAATAGGAATCAATGTAGAGTTCTTAACACAATAAAAATTGTGATTCTCTGCCATCTGTAAAACCTGTGCACAATGCTGTATATGCATATATGCCTCAGCTCTGTAACACATATTGTTGAGCAGCTCCTTGCTTTCATCACTTTTCATTCAAATACTTGCTTTAAATTTCAACAAATGAGAAGATGGTGTGTTGGGGAGTTGGGTCAGCTCGAACAAGGATGGCACTGGAGGAATCAGTGAAACACAACACTGACTTCAGATGTTGTTTAATAATTTACAGACCTGCCACAAATGTTTTACAGCACATTTTTAGTGTATGGGGAGCTCACTTGTTCAGTTGATAGCACTGTGACTTACGGTATTCAAGCTTAAGCTTATAAGTGTTTGTCTGAAACACCTCATGGGCATAAAGCACTTGATGACAATAAGCGTTTCCTTCATATGAGCAAAGCTGATACCTACAGCAAGTTAATAGATCAGTGTTGCTCGTCCTGTAATATAACTTTATAAAATTATTTATTTGATTTAGAATACTGCTTTATTACGTTAAAAAGGTGAACAAAGGCTTCTATGGTAACAACTAGAGAAACTCATTACAGTGAACAGTGATCTCATATATCACTGAAAAAGTCTGCTTGGCTCAGCAAGCTAGCTTTTAGATTTGTGACAATATAAAAGTAAATACATTGTTTCTGCCTACTGTCACAAGCTGTGAATTGTCACCAAACGAGCGACATCGTGAATACAAGTAGCCAAAATGAGTTTCCTCTGCAGAGATAGGGAGAATCCTGTTCATGCTGGAAGGATTTTGATTAGATCTGCTGCTCCTCCACTTTGAAAGGAGCCAGATGAGGTGGCTTGGGCATCTGGTCAGGATGCCTCCTGGATGCCTCCCTGGGGAGGTGTTTTGGGCACATCCATCTGGGAGTAGGACCCAAGATGCCCTGGAAGGACTAAATCTCACAGCTGGCTTTGGAATGCCTTAGGATCTCCCTGGATGAGCTGGGAGAAGTGGCCAGGGAAAGGATGGATATTAATGCCTGATGTCAGGCACTATGTCCGACGCCTGTGAGTAGTTTTTCTCACAAGTAACACCAGTTGTTGCCCTGAAAAACTTTCCGTTACTTCTACCTGACTGACCAACTGTGCTGCTCAGTAGCTCGACCCAAAAAAATGAGTGATTTTGGAAATATTGGTTTGACAGTGAACCTAATGATCATAGTCAGTTGGGATGTTCAGACAATGCTACCAATGAGGTATATTATTGTTGTTTTTGAATATTTTCTTTCTAATGCTTTTGTTGAATTCTTGCATAATCTGCTCTACACAATACCCTGTTGGACCATTGTTATCTGCCATGTCAGATGATCGATGAATTTGATGAAAAAACCCTAACTGCAGTAATTGAGATCTGGTTCTTTATTACTCTGAATGCCCAATTGATTATTCTGCCAAACTTTGGCATGCTACTCCTCCTACACTGTTCAAGTCACTTCAACCATTCACATCTTAAACCCTGCAGCCCCTTCAGGAGAAGTGCGCTATGACTTTTGTCATTTCAAATCTTTGTAGTTTTTGAGATATTGAACATTTTGCAAAAATTAATTCGGCCTTGTGATTGGATGAAAGTCTTTCAAACCCACTGTGCATTGGACGTTGCAAAAATTCAGCTCTGCAATTGGTCAGTTTTTGCATAATGAGCTGAAAACTGCTTCAACAGATGGGACAAATTTCCCAGTTAAATATGAAGGATTTGTTCCAACAATGCTCCCTGCAAAATTTGAACACTTTGATAAATCTTAAACACATTAAAAAAAAAAAAAAGTTTTTTACATTGCACAAAGTCTTTCACATCTTCACTGGAGTTTAGTTCAACCTTGCACATGTTTTTGCAATCTTGCTAATTAAACCCTGCTAAGAGTGAAAAAAAGGCATTCCTATCCCAATTTGAAAAAAATTTCAATGCTTTTTCCAAGGTGCAACTGGGAGTAGTAGTGGCGTACTGAGTAAGTCAGTGTGCTTAAAGGTGGAGTATGTAAGATTTTCAATATTTAAAAAACAAAACAAAACAAACAAAAAAAAAAAAACTAAAGCATAACTACTATCATAATAAGAAAGTTTTTTTTTTAAACATGTAGGTTCCAGTCTGTCCATATTTGATGTGTTATTAAATTAAAAGTTTATTTAATGACAAAGACCCTTCTTAAATGTTTGGATACCAGTAAAAAAAATGTGCTTTTTGTCATTTATCATTAAATAAACTTGTAATTTAATAATGCATCAAATATGGACAGACTGGAACCTACATGTTCAAAAAAGTTCTAATTATGATTGTAGTTATTTTATTAGTTAATTTATTTTGAAAATATTGAAAATCTTACATACTCCACCTTTAAATACATGGGTTCAATCACGATGTGGGGCAATTAGAAAAAATGTCAGTTGTGCTTTTTTTTTTTCAGTTTCTTATACTTATGCAATTTCATTTCAATCATTCAGCATAGTTCAATAAATGGGCATTCACAGTTGCTATTATTTCAATAATACCTGTTTCTAGTGAATCATTGCTGTTGCTACTCAGCAAACTGGTATCCAATTAATGCATTTCTCCATTAAGGGCATTAAACTTTGTGCCATAACTGAGATGTGTGAAAAGCACTTCAAAAGCTATTCCTCCAGAATTTAAGTTCATTTCAGTTTAATGAATGGTATTAAAAAAGTCATTCTATGTAACAGGTGTGCATCCTTATTCCAATGATTCCCATGTGGAGTTGTGAGGGGCCCGGAGCGTATCTTAGCAGTCTTAGGACGAGAAGCAGAGTACATCCTGGACAGGCCACCAGTCCATCGCAGGGTCAACAAAGAGAGACAACTACTGATGCTCACACTCTCTCCTGGGGGGAATTTAGGGTTACCTGTTTAGGGCTTGTGAATGGAAGCTGGACTGCACAGTATTAAGAAAACCCACTATGGGGAAAATAAGCAAAATATTTAGGGCAAACATTATCAATTTATGGTTATTTTGTTTGAGGAAGACTAATTAATTGCTACTTGTTGCTGATGCTTCATTTTAATAGGACATGCTCAGTCATTCTGTTGGGTAAAACTTGCCACTGGCTGCATTTAATGACTGTTTAATTTTATAACACAATCTGTTGAATCCCTTGGACATGGAGATTATATGCCCCAACAACTCCTTGGTTTTGCACATCAGTCAGTGTAACTGCAACCACCAAACTTTTGCCATGCCAAATGAGATGCACAAATGTTACTTAGTCTGATCTAGTAAGTAACTTTTTATAGAAAAGCACCAAGATTCTCAGTCAGATGACACTATCATGCTCAGGTGACATAAGGTCAATAGAAATAGGCTTTTGCTGAAAAAATATTTAATTATAACAAGAAACAGTCCCTGTGAGAATTACTCTCAATGAGAAGAAAATCCTGCTATCATGTCATCTGCATTTCTGACTGTGTGTTGCTGTTTAACAGGAAGAATTTGGATTAGCAACACCATCCACAGATAACATGAAGCATGAAGGCCAAATCCTGCACTGCATTGATCAAACAAAGACCCCTCTACCCTTCTGTCTCTGCACTGACACAAACCCACTTGTGCTGTCCTTGTATCACCAAAGTGTTAGTACACCACTGCAAAAGCAACAGTGTGTGACAGCAACAGCTCTGCATATCGATCATTGCAGCATCAACTCTTGCAGAGTTTCTTTGTAATTAATGGTGTCACCATTAATATTTCTCAAACACACCTGCTTGTGGATTTAAAAAAAAAAAATGTTGCAAATGTTTCTTTTGATCGATAGGTTGGGCTTTTGTTTCTAATGATTTTATGATCGTCTTGAGTAAATCAGAACCAGGGATGATTATTTTGCATATTTTCAAAAGAAATTTCTCCATTCTTGTTTTATTGCTGCAGTTTCATTTATTTTTTCTCAGTTTAAGTGACAAGTTCTCCTGGTACTTATCATTTTGTCTGTGTGTTTTTATCCTCTATCTCTCTGTAATCTTTTACCCCCTCCTCTTTGCCCATTCCCTCCCTGTCACCCTCCTCCAGTGCCTCTCTCCCTCCCTCTCTTTCTTTCCCAGGCGAGTGATGCATGCTGCAAACGGTGTGTGCGTGTAGTGTGAGTAAGATCCATTGGTGTATGCGTGTGTTTGTGCGTGCGTGTATGTGCATGTGGGTGTGTGTATGTGTGTGTGTGAGGAGAGAGAGAGAGAGACATAGACTGAGCTGCGAACACGGAGCATGCCTCTACGTCCGGCAGCCGGCAAACATGAGCCACCCAGCTCTCCACGGCAGGACCAGCAGCAGCAGCATACACATACACACTCACACACACTCACACACCCTTACACACACACAGCAAACGGCAGCCAGGGGGCCAGCACTGACAGCAGCAGCTCCCGGGAAGAGGACAGCTGTGTTCCCGTTCCTCACGGTGTTACGGCTTTCCGTCCCGGTGCAGAGCATAGCTACAGTGCAAAAGCACCCATGGAGGAGCCGACAGGCAACACTGTGGTCATCCGCATTGGAATCCCAGACCTACAACAGACGGTAAGGGCTTGTTCTGTTACCACTGCTGAAGAGAGTGTAAAAGAGAGGGAAGCTGCCTCTCCCCCTTCTGCTCTGACAGGCTGCTTTCAGCCTCTATTTTCTGCCTTATGAACTGCTTTTAATTTCTCTGATATTTCTAGATTATCTGCTTTTCTTGTCTGTCTGTAGTTCCTAGTTCATATCAAGCTTTTTGTTCTTTTTACTCTCTTTTTTGGTATTTGCTTCTTGGGATCCACACCCCCTGCCTGCTCCACTGGCATCTCGCTCATAAAGCTACCTCTTCATTAACTGGGCTTCAGCTGATTTTGACAACTAGCCACTTAGAGTGACAGCAGGACAGGGAGAGTGAATGGATCTGGGATAGAAAGAGGCTAAACCACAGGAGTAAATATTATGTCATGTCTACTGTAAAACTTTACCTAAAGCCTGCCTTTTTTTTTTTTTTTTAAATTATTTTTAATCTCCGCCATTAGTCTATGCAGGACAGAATAACCAGGCAGATCCTTTATACTTCCAGTATTTCCTTTTTGGAAGATGCAGCCTTTACTTTTATAGCATTTCATTCACTGAATAAATGCTAAACAATTAGACTATGTGACGGATTGCAGCCCCATTTTTTTTTACTTACTTTGTATGCCATGGAAATCCAGTCTCTTACCAAATTTGCTGTAAGACTGTCTGTTAGTATGTAATTGCTCTATGTCAAATGTCCCCTTGTGTAAATAGTTACTTTAATCTTCAAATCCAGCTCTTTTACTTCAAATGTATGAAGCAACAGCTATCTTGGGCAGCATGACATAATTATTATTTTTACCCATTGTTGTTATGCCTTCTTTGATTTGTAAAGAAGTATTTTGATCTTTGTTCTGAATTCACAATATTTGCTCTAAAATGTCCTTTGTAAGTAACATGTTACTGTTTATGGGTAAAAGATCCAGTCGGGCAAGAATAGCACATCAAATCAAAGAAAAAGGAGACATTTTGCCCTTTATGTGCCGCAAACTAATATCAAGTGTGCAGCAAACCATGTCTTCACCTTGTTTATTCTCTTTACACTTATAGCTACTGCTCACCTCATGTCATCAACACACAGATCACACTACACCATGCCATGTGACACTTTCTGTAGAAAGCATGACAGAACCTTTTATCATGTTTGTCCTTCTGAATTAGAATTTTCCACTAACCTCTTATTTCCTGCTTTGACAATGCCACTTGAAGCATCCTTCACTTCTGATATTTTAAAATGCAGAAAAAAGGTTTTATTAGCATGGTCTTTTCATAAGTTTGCTTTAGATTAAGTTTGAGTGCCCTTATTATTCATTCGCCAGACGTTGAAGGGAAAGGCAAAAACGGTGGTTGTGTGTTGGTTATTGCCGATTACCTCATTGTTGTTGGCTGAAATGACCCATTGTGAGGCTTCAGCTCTGCATGCCAGAAATAAAGACAGGAAATAAAAGGAGGGCAGTTGAAAAGAAAGCAGAGAATTCCCCAAAGGTACTGCGGGATAGACGTCTGTGAACAAAATTGTTTTTATGGTGAGGCTCAGACTCACAGAGGCATACCTTGTCATGCTCTTACATGCAGGCACACACTCACACACAAACATGCACACATGGTCATGAGTCCTAATCCAATTAGCAGAGGACTAACCTCAAAGTTCTTGTGTAATTCAAAGATGCTCAGCAGATCATTAGCTTCACTTCCAAGGAGTCCCATTTTTCCCTGTATATTGACTAACAGGTGAGAGCACATATGGTGTGAGATAGTTTGACAGACCGACAAACGGAGTGAGCGCTTCAAAGTCTGACAAATAAACATGGAAGCAGATGACAGATGGCAAGATTCTGGCTGTTTTAATCTTTTATGGAGCAGTCAAAAGTGACTTGTGTGTACACTGAGTGAAAAGGAGATTACTTTAGGATAGTCTGCCTGAAGTAGGATTACATGCAGCCTGCTGTGTTTCAAGTCTGGATCAGGAGAATGAAGCGCCATGCATTGATCACATATAGCAACATTTTACCTTTTCAGCAGGACAGAGAGTAGAGGAGGGGGCTCATGTGGAGTGAAGCCACTGCATGAAATGGCTTTGTCCCGATACTTTTTCAGTCTCTGTTTCTGTACCAACCACATTATTGCAGCAGTTTTATTTTGTCTCATGAATGTATCACCATGACAAAGTATGCTCCTAGAGACAATACATAAAACACCTAACCATGAAATCAAAATGAAGGCTAAATTTAAAGAATGCGTTCCATCAACCCATAAATTATAAGATGTAAAATGAAATATTTCTGCAGAAGGGCCAGTATGAAGTATGCATGTGTTTTTTTTTTTAAGGTTATTGTGGTTAGGGCTGGGCAGTATATAGAATATACTTGATGTGTCTCAAGGTGTTTAACGTTTGATATATGAAATGGCTATATCGCAAACATCAAGTCCAAACTGTTGCAGGAGCGTTTTAAGCGTCTATATGTGATTTTTAATGTAGCTTAGCTTTCCTCAGTCACAGCAGACAGTGAGCTCTCTCTGCATATCTAGAAAACTCTTCCGTGTTCTTGGTTGTGGAGCGACGGTAAAGAGACATGGAGAGATGAGCGCATGTACCTAGCTAGCTAGCAAGTGAGTCTAGGAGCGTAAAGAAATGGAAACTTAATGTGAGAAAGCCATTTTAACCAGTTACAACAATTACAACATGAGAATTATAAAAGCAAATCATATAGACCTATTCTAGTGCAAAGAGGACTTTAAATTACTACTGTTGTTATCTGGTGTACCTAAACAATATAAGAAAATACTTTAACATCAAATAAAATGAATGAAAAAATGTTTAAGATATTGATTATAGAAAATAAAATAAACAAATCTGATCCTATAGGGTTTATTATCAGGAAAAAACGAAAAATATCACAAAATCAGTTGTTGGCAGCATCACCAGCTCTAACTGTAGTGTAATGACTTATCAATATTGTGGCCGATGTGACTCCACCAAAAAATTGTCTCGCGATCATGGATACATCTCAGCTGTTACTTTTCTTATTTTCAATTGAAATGTAAGATTTTCAGTATAAAGAAGAAACCCATGGTGCATTAAATGCATTCTGAGGTTGTGGTCATAGACTGTATCAACTAAGAACTATCTGTGTAGCAAAGAGCTAAGTGAGCTAACCCACAGCTAATGGGAGTTAACCAGCTAATGGAGGTAGATGGGCTAAAATTAAAATACACTGCTACACTCTGCCTTCTTGCAGCCAGACATCTGGTACCTGTTAATCCAAAGAACACGCCCCCAATGATGCCAAATTTTAAGATCAAATTACTTCGCGTTATGAGTTATGAAAAAATTTACTCCCCCACAGTTGTTGTGAAAATAAACCTATTAAACTTAAAATGTGTTTTTTTGCGCTAGGTTGTAAACATGTTTATTTCTGATGTGAAGTTGAGCTTTTTAACATTGGACTACATAGGAATTGCTCTGATTAAGAGTCACATTTTGTTTTTTAAAGGTGAAATGCAATTTTTGGCACTTCGGCATCAACTTCACTTTTAACCACTTATTTCTGCTTGGCTATGGTGAAGGGATCAGGTGGAATACACAGGTTGATCCCAGTAATAGGCATAGCAATTAGGACGTATTTATAGGAGTGCAAGTTATACTTGTGATAAAGCTTAATACAAGTATGATATTAGATAAAGTTTTTGCTTAGTCATTAATTTGACTGTAACAAAGTATTGTGTAAGGAAAAATAAAAAAAATGGTATGGTTGTATGAACTGCCACTATCACCATTTTCTCTCAGTGTTTTGTAATGATTTGTGGAGATTGTTTTTTTAGTTCATGGATATTATTTTTCACTCATTATATCCTGCTTTACCAAAACTATATTTCTATGACTGGAGCAACAGAGACAGATTCCCAGTGCTGCTAATAGATGCCATTCATCTTTCAACAGAACAGAGAGAAACACAGACATGAATAGTCTGCCCTGCATCTCTCTATCTGCTTTAATCTGTGTTTTCCTTGCTGCTCTTCTTAATGCAAGCTCTTTATTCATTCACAAAAGGCATTTTTTTAAGGGGAGTAAGGTTTAATGTGGACCTTTAAGTTTGGAAATTTCATACAGTATGTTTATAATGTGCTGAACAGGAAAAGAACCATATTTTAAATTTGTTTAAAGAAGAAATAGATGGTGTAAAATGAAATTTTCCATCCTAAGGGAATACTACTTTGTTCACTTTGGTAGATTGAGCGTTTATTCTTGAATCTTATACCTATGCACTTTGATCTGCACCTGACACTCGACTTTTATGGTCTTTTTAGTGACTGGTTTTCTTATGGTTTCTTCTTCTGACTGGAGGGAAGCAGACTTCTAAAGCATCTCCTATAATATCAAACAAATTCACATTTCAGAAGTAGTTTATTTTCAGGTACTATCCAACTGATGGATTCTTCAAGTTGCATTCAGGAGGCTGTCCTTGACACCCAATAAACCCTTCTCTCTCCAGCTGAAGTATCATCTCCATCTTTATCTCGCAGTCTATCTTTGTCACTTCCTTGTTTTTTTTTTTTGTTTTTTTTTTTTACAGAGTGTTGGATGTTAAGGACACACTGCAAAGCTGTGACAATTTTCCAGTGATGACCCCCTATTGTTGGCTAATTCAGTGTCCTTTCATACTGCTGTGTGCTTTCTCAAGCCAGCAATCTTATGTTAACTCTTGTTTTGTTTCCCTTTTGCTTTATTTTCCTTCCTTCTTCTGATAACGTCTTCCTGCTTTTCTTTGCATGTTCAAAATGGCCAGTGTGTTTGCTAGCATGTGAAATGAACCTGAGCTGCAGTGTTATGCAGCATCCCCAATGACGAAGTTGTATAGTGCAGTATCTCAGTCTCGGGACGCTACTGGTAGATGACGGCTACAGAAATGGAGATGATAGATGTCACTGATGTCCAGATCACAGAGCTTTAAGGTTGAAAAGTTACGTAATGCTTCTTTAAGTTAAGAAACTTATCTTAATATCAAAGATTGATTAGTTCAATATGGAAGAATCAATGGAAAAAATGCTGCAGAATTTGTGGATGTACATGAAATGATTTTAACACATTGTTTGGCGATTAGACTGATGTGTCATCTTGGTAGAGCAGTGAACTGTATGAAGAGGTGGGATGGGAGGGGGCACATTGGAGTTTAGAGGCTTGGCTGGCTATTAGGGGGTGGCAGAGAGGTATAATGAGAGTCTTCTGGTATCAGAAAGATAATACCCGATGGGGAGGAGTGCACAAAATTCAGCCTGGAGGGGTAATGACAGAACAGAAGAGTCTTTCAAAGGACAGGGATCATATTGATTGGATCGAAAGCAGCAGCCAAGATGACCATTGAGCCAGAGTCATGATGACAACATTTAGAAAGAAATCAGCACAGAAGTGATGGAAACGAGCAGGATAAGAAGCCCAAACACCAGAGAATGAGGGCGGCCATGAGGGAACAAATCTACCTAATTGAAATTACACATTAATTCAATTTGGTGTTTGCTGCAGTCTTTTAAATCTTGATCTGATCTCTGATGGCAGAGATTGTGGCAGATCTCAAAACTTATGGTCCAATGTGGACTAGTTTTCTGAAAGAAAGAAAGTTGGAAAACCAACTTATTTAATGTAATTATTTTGTTTAAAAAAATCTCATTCCTGGTTAATTTTAATAAAGTTTCAATCTTCTTTCAGCTGACTTTTGTAAAATGAGGATATCTGAATTTTTTGTATGACTTTAAATCTCCCGTGACCCTGAATTAGATTATGCGGTTGGGAAAACGAATGAATGAATGAATGAATGAATGAATGAATGAATGACTTTGAATCCCACTGAATTACCATTCAAGTGCTAACTTTTTACCTCCTTGTAAAGACTCTGCATTTGCTTTTAGTCTCTCTGGAATCTCCTATTCAGGGCTTTCAAATCAAATCAAATCAAACTTTATTTGTATAGCACTTTTCATGCTTAAAAACAATACAAAGTGCTTTACACTATAAAACAATTTACATCAAAATAGATAAAACACTAACACACATACACCCATAGTCCCCTTTCACCCATCCACAACCTTTTAGTCCCAATTATTCTTTTACATGTAGACATCTTGCCCCACACTGTTAGTCTGGACAACTTTCTGAAGTTTTTCCAGGTAAAGTGAACTCCTAACATTACATCACATCTGATCAAGTGGCATTTTGATATGTAGGACCACAAATGACTTAAATGATTAACCTTTTCACGTAACTGCATAGAAAAAAAATGGTTATAATATCCCCTTTCATTTCATGTAGGCAGCAAACGTTGATAAAAGACTTGAATATGTCTGACTGAATTCTCAATGGACAGTTTATAGGAGTATTATGCAACAACTGTAGGAAAATCCATTACATTTGACACACAAAATGAAAGACTTGTTAATGAGCCAGATGTAGGCAAATGCTTATTAATCTCTAAAAAAAAACCCAACAAAAACTAAATGTGCTCTTTTCTTTATTGTACAGTGAATAAACCAAACTTGCAGCCGGTGAACTAAAGACCAATCTGGCTTTTTTCTTTTTTAGTAAAGCTCCATAAAACTTTTGATGAAAATAAGAGATTTTACTTGTCACCTTTGCCACTAATTATGCCTTCTTTCACACTGTCAAAGTGAATTTTTCTGCTTCTTTTCTATTAAAAAAGTAAAAAATAGTAAAAAATAATACCTATTAGTGTTAGTTTAGGGTCAACAGTGGAAAAATTATACTATTCCAAGTAAGAAATTACTGTCTCGTTTTTCTTTGCAAAACTTTCAAACATTAATGGGTAATAAGGACTTATAGGAAATTGCGTGTCCTGAAAAATGGATTGAATCGCATACATTAGGATAATCCAAACATTAGTTTGGCTGCAGTGTTAATTTATTTGACAGACTGCGGCTTCTTTGCTTAATTATTTATGGGGACATAACATTTAGTAATTTTCATTAACACTCAGTATCAGGCATCACTGAGTCCTTCTAGTTTTTCTTTTTAGAACTTAGTCTGAATTAACACAATCAGTCATGCATTCCCAATTCCAATGAAGTGGCATTGTTTGTAAAATGTAAATAGAACCAATAAAATGAATTGCAAATACTTTAAACTTGTATTCGACTGAACTCGCTACAAAGACAGGTGATTTATGTTGAAACTGATTGACTTTATTATTTTTACTATTATTCACTCATTTTGAATTTTTTACCTACAACATGTTCCAAAGACGATGGGAGAGGTACATCTTTACAACTGTTTCATCACCTCTCCTTTTAACAACACAGAATAAGGATTTGGGACCTGAGGACACTGCAGACAGGCCAGTCTAGTACTGGCACTCTTTTACTACACATGCAGAATGTGGGTTAGCTTTGCTAGCTTGAATGCAGCATATGTTGCTCCAAAGCCTGTATGTACCCCCCAGCAATAGTAGCGCCTTCACAGATGTGCAAGTTACCCTTGCCATGGGCACTAACTCCCCCTACCATCACAGATGCTGGCTTTTGAACTTTGCACTGATAATTCTGATAGTCCTTTTCCTCTTTTTCCCGGAAGACACGATGCCCATGATATGCAAAAACTATTTGAAATGTGGACTAGTCAGACCACAGCACACTTTTCCACTTTGCATCAGTCCGTCTCAGATCAGCTGAGGCCCAGAGACACCAACGACTTTTCTGGGGGTTGTTAAATAACTTTTGCTTTTCATGGTAGAGTTTTAACTTGCACTTGTAGCAATGAACTATGTTAACTGACAATAGTTTTCCCTGAGTCCATCCCTGGTGTCATCCTTTACACAATGTTGGTTTTCAATGCAGTGCTGCCTGAGGGATCAAAGGTCACAGGAACTTTCAATGTTTGTTTTCAGCCTTGCTGCTTAAATGCAAAGATCCTTCCAGAGTCTCTTAAGCTTTTGATGATATTTTGAACTGTAGACAATCCTTAAATTCCTTGCAATTTTAGGTCAAGAGGTACTGTTTTTTGGACTATTGCTCACACAGTTGTCCACAAAGCGGTGAACTTCGCCCCATTCTTGCTTTTGACTGAATGAGCCTTTTGGCCAAAGTTTCATAGATGCTCATTTTCACAACTTTCTCCGTCTTTTCCCATCTTTTCTGGAATATGTTGCAGGCAACAAATTCCAAATGAGTAAATAAATTAAAAAAAGTTTATCGGTTTGAATATTAAATATTAGGGGTGGGAAATCAAATTTTAAAAAAATTGAATATTGGGCGTTTTTTGCTTCACAATTTTAAAATAGATTTTTTTATTAAATTTTTTTTTTTAAATAAATACAAATATTCAACTATAAAATTTTTGTCCTTTTTTGTTTTTCTTGATCTGTTTACTTGTCTTCTTGGGCATTCTAGCAGCAGAGTGATGGTCAATATTCATATGAATATTGGTTAAAAAGGAATTGCAAATCAATGTATTCTGTTTTACTTTTTACATAACATCCCACCTTCATTGGAATTGTGTGTATAATATGTATGATGTGTATTCCTTAATGGAAACCTACTGATATGGTTCCTTTTTTTATTTTTTAGTAGAGAAAACAGTGTCTATACTACGCACTGGTGAGTTTTCCCTTAATTCATTGTGAGTATTTTCTTGCACTAATACTGCACTCCAGTAGTCTTTTCTGTGTAGCTGGTTTTGCACTTAATGTTGTTCTTTGGAGAGTGTATTGTTCTTCTGAGATCAGACCATTTATGTGTTTCTCTGATAGTGCATGCTTCTAAAGTCTGGCCACTGGCATTGTAAGTCCCTTGTTTCATAATCTCTAGGGTTCCAGTTATGGACATGTCGTTTTGCAGTGTGTCTGTAGCAGAACAGGTCGCTGGTTTGGAAAGACAAGGGTTTATTTGGAATTCAAGGTATTCTTCAGCTGCATGGCTCCATTCACAGTGTCAGCATCCTTAATCATCAATGTTCTTCAGCAGGAAAGTGAGCCTTACTTACAGACTATATAAGAGGTAGTTGACCAAGAAGAAGGCTATAAACTGTTATAAGATGATCTGATGTCCTTAATTACTTGTCTTTAAACAAAGTGAGATTATTTAGAATCCAGTTGACAACTGGATGAAGGAAAATCAGCCAATAAGTCGACACTAAGACCTATCTTAAGGCAATGATGCAGTTCTTCCTTACAATGGCACCATTAAGTGTTGGTACAGTTTGGGCAACGAGTGAGCAGGCAGTTTGTTGACGGGACAACCTTAAGTATCTGAGTTACTGTTGTTTATAATGACTTAACAGCACCTCTAAAAGTCTGTGTTTACTGATTTAAAGGTATTTGCACTAATCAAAAGTGCTCCAAAGGAGGACACTGGTTGATTGATTACAGGCTCACTGGTCCTTGAATACCAACTTACACAGAGGAACCACTGCAGTAAAAATTGCTGGCAAAAAAAGCAACATGTCAGAAACAGCATCACAGTTTCCAGCTAATAGGGTTTATTAGACACAGTTTGATCACAATTCTAATGCTGATCCGTGAGTGTTACAGTTAGGCCAGGTAAGATAACCATCTTGAAACCTTATGTCTTACCATTTATCTGGATGTTATTTAAACGCACATCCTCAGTTGGACATAGCCATGATGTCAAATGATAAATAAATTATTCTGAAGTAAGTGTTGACATACATTGGGACAATACAGTGGAAATGGAGAATGATACAAAAGTTTGAATCCCACTTGTGATACTGAAGGAGTAGCTGTCATACCAAAATGAATGGTTAGCATTCATAATACATTTAATGTATATGATGGGAGAATTTTTTTTGTTGTTGTGTTTCTTGTGTTGCACAGAAATGCCACCGCTGCAAATATTAAAACAGCTTCTTTCTCCTGCAGCCTCCACCAGCAGGGCAACACACTGCAAATATAATCTACTTGTATAATCTACAAACATTTCAAAATGTCTTTCTAAGTTAGTTGAGCAAATATTCTTTCTTTTTGAACAAGCTGAGCTAAATCAAAATGTCAAGTTTACAAATCAGCTTTGCAATGAGATGAAATTGTTTAATTAGGATAATTTTATATAATGGCTCATGCCTCTATAAATCCAACTCAGGGTACGACACATGGAAAAATCCATGGTAAAGTCTTGAGAACTGTGTCATCTCACCATGATAATACTATGACTACATTTGAGTAGTTAGTACCAAATAAAAGTACTAGTTTAAAAGACACATATTACAATAGACAATGAGTAAAAAACATAAAGCAACCAAAAAAAATAAATTTAACCAAAAGATTGTGTGAAACATTACATTAAGAGGCTAAATTAAAGTTTTAATATTAAGTTTGACAAACTTACATGTATTTTTTTTCAGAGACATTTTCAGCTTAACAGCACAAGTTTTATCAGTTCAAGGGCATGAAAAGAAATTAATATCTAATATATCCTAGTAAAAAAGAAAAAGAAATGCCTCTAAAAAGGGCACTGGAAGCATATTTCAGGTGTAAATTTGGCCTTCAAATTGCCCAGTTGACAATGTAATGAGAATCTGTTGGAAGAAAAACCTAATCCATAAATACCCAACACCACAACTCACAGTAACTAAAAGATCTAAACAAGCTAAACCAGTAATTCCAAGCACTTTATGAACGTGTAAAATGCTATTTGTTTTGCTTGGATGGAACAGAAACATTTTGGGTGGCACGAGGGCTAAACAGTATTGTTTAGTGGTTTTTTTTACATGCTGTTTCTGCCTGTGTTTCATTCATATGGACATGTACATTCACATCCCTGTTGCAACACACAAGATTCAAATCAATGTGTATTTAGCAGACATGTGCAGAGCTTGTCTGAGTCTGAGTCAGATGTGTTGCAGCAGGGAAACCAGGATTGAGGATCACTGATCTAAAGTCACACTTCATGCCTTTGTCTCTGCTTCGGTCTCGAGTCTCATCCAGCAGAGGTCCGACAGCTGACGGACATTCTGTGCATACGCTTACACTTACATTTGATTGACTTCAGCATTGTGTCAGTGATTGGTAGTAAATCTTTCTGGGAATCCCTGTCCCTGTATTTCTATTTTTATCTTCATTCATGGTGGCTGCCGGGCCCAAATGTGTTTCACATGCTCCTACCTCCATCTGATCACAACACCTATTAAAGGAAAGAGAGAGGGAGAAAGAGCCATCAGTTTGTGTATAATTCTTTTTTCTTACTTTTATTTCACCTCACTGTCATTATCGTTTTTCCCTTTATCTCATCCATGTACACGATTTTGCCCAAACAAAGGGGAAAATAAGCAAATAAGGTAAAACCAGACAGTGTAATTTTCTGGTATTTGTAAGAGCCTGATGGACAAAACAAGAATGTGCTGAGGTTTCTTGTCTGCTAGCAATGCCATGAACTTAATTATACAAAACATCAGGTTCTCCATGTTAACAGTGATCCATATATTCAAACTCTCAGTTGTTTTTTTGTCATTAAACTCACTGTCTTCACTGTTTGGGTTAAAAATTATACATAAAACCATATTAATATCTAAACCACATTTTTCATTTCATTTCATTAAACACAATGATAGCTGTGCTTGTCCTGCGGCACAGGAAGCAGGACCCTGACCACATTAGTGGTTGTGCTACAAATCATAAGTTAATTAAGCTAATAACGCAATATAGTAAAAAATGTATTGACTTTGTCTCCAAAAAGAAAAATGTACACCTTTTGAACAGGGATGTATTGGAGCCAGAAATGTTTTTAATGGATTTCATAAAGAACAATTTTATTTAAAGTTATAGAACAGTTATTTTATTTTTCGTTGATTCTTTTCAAATAAAATTAGCAAAAACCTTTCAATTTCACTTAATAGATTTCACTTATTTGTTTGTTTGATAACGCTGTGTTATTATAATCTCTTGGATCGGTTTAAAAAGGATTGGCTGCTTCACCTCTAAAACTGGAACTCTGGGAATGACACGATATCCAAGTTGATCAAATCCCAGGAAAAATCTGTGAGGTTTTGTTTACGGACCAACATGGCTGTTATTAGGAATACAAGCTGATAATACCACGTTCTGTTCTATGCTGCAGATTTGTGGGCCTGAGCCATTTGTTATTACAGTTTAACAACAATGTTTAATATGCAAAATATCTGTAAACCTTGGAATTATTAATTGTAATTCAAAGATAAATGCACCGATCAAAGAACGAAGCATTACAAACCATTCACAGACCTTCCTTAATCTAACAATAAAAATGCTCTTTAAGTACAAAATATAAGATATAGTTTAGTGCAGATCACAGCTGGAACATTTCTTTCACAGATCCACACAAATTTAACAGACATTGATAATCCAAATCATGCACGGTGAAATTAAAATGCAGGAAGCACCATTGTTCTGCACTGTGAAACTCTTAGAGAGTAAAACAGACTAACAAACAACAGACATGGTCTAGCTCCATCTCTGGCAACCATAATTAAATTCACACTTACTAAAACGGCTTGCTGAAGTTAGCAAGTTGGAGATCATCAGTCCAGTAATTAAGTTGCTCAACTAGATGCTACATTGTTATTTACTGAATTACACGTGACGCTAAAAACAATCTGAAGACCTCTTCAAATGCCTTCAACATGTCCATTTTCATATCACTCTTATCAGCCATTAACATCAGCAAGTCATTTTCTCTGAGCGACAACTATGGGAAGCAAATGCGTGAACATGAAATGTTTAATTGAAGAGTTTTAATCAAGAATGATGAGATCTGCTAGTTTTGACCATTGGAAGTTTGCCTTAAACATATTTTCAGCATTGTTTCTAATAAATGTCCACCATGTAAGTGGATTGCACTGCTTGCTAATGCTGAAAATGGTCGTATTAAGTGTTAATTGCTCTGACAGTTGTCAAAGACAGGTTATAACAGAGTTTGACGGGAAACAGGGCAAGAGAGGGAATGATTGTTGGATTTTCCTGATTAGTTAGAAAATTTCCATGGAAGGCTTTTGTCTCCCCACCATGCAGCCACTGCTGTGATACTCTGCTCCACAGCAGTGTTTCTGATCACTGCAGTCAAACTGACCGCTGCTGGTAAAGCACTCTGGACAAACTGAAATTACACTAGTGGGACATGTTTTTCTTTGCATTATTGTGTGCAAATGATAATATTTAACAGATTGCCTGATCTTTACAGTACCTGCAAGAAGCTGATGTCATGTTGGCTGATTAATATTTGGGTTTTTACATAACTTTCCATTTATTTTTCTACAAGGAAATTTGAACTTACAAATTAAAATAGGATGAACTAAAAGGCTTGCAGCATAAACAGCAGGGATTAAGACAGTGTTTTGTAATTTAACTTATGCATCATCATGTCAATACCATAGTTTGTCAAAGTTATTTTATTGACTTCTTAACTTTTCATTGACCAGTTGAAGCACTTTTACAAAAGCAGTGTTTGGTTCTTTATCGTTATCATTTATGAGTGTGTGAACTATGGAAAAAAGATATCAACATTAATGTAACTCTCAAAATGGGTTAACAACCCTTTGTTTTTTTTTTATCTGGGTTTGGCATTACCCATTTTCTATTTTTTCCCCCCCAACTTTTGTATTTATCCAGAAAATCCTGGGAATATAGAGACAGCCCAGTCAGACTAAACCTTTATCACAGGTCTGGTGCAAATATTAATTGTGTTTGCCTGGGAGGACACCTCTCTCCACAGTGATATTACATCTGTAACCGGTGAGAAGATAGCAGGCTATCTTAATATTTAATGTTTTGTTTTTTTAAGCCATGGGCCTGTGTGTTCTCATGATGAGATGAAAATCTTCCACATAGAGCTTTTAATCTTTAACCAAGTGAAGTAAAATGGGATTTAGCTTTGAATGCGTACTTATAAGTAAATATAGCGAAACATTATTATCTGCTTGCAATGTGAAATTAGACATTGGATCGTTCGCTTGCATTTAAATAGTACCAAGACAAGTCCTGTCATTGTTAACCGGAATCATTTGATGACAATGGCGGCTTTCACGTTATCTTGCGCTTGCAAACTCAGACCCTGTTTAACCCTTGATTAGCAAAACAAATATAATGGCGGACCAGCATGTCATGTTTGAGCTGCTGCATCTTTTTAAGTTTTGATCTGTTGGAAAAAAAAAAAAAAAAAACTGTTTCTGGTTGAACATTTATGCTGCCAACAAAGACGCAGGGATTACAGCACTAGATAACTAGCAGTTGGCGGACAACTGTTGTTGTGTTTTCTGGTCCTTTGAGGTTGTAGTGCAGCTGTGGGTGTGTTGTTGCTCTCTAGAGACCTTCTAGTCATATTTGTGTTTTCCCTGACACAGAAAGTTGCCATAGGTTGATGCGGGAATACTTTGCTTTCTATCACTTAAAGAAAAAATGTTTAAACTTTGTGTGGAAACTTTGTAGTGTCACTCCACTTAAAGGTGGAGTATGTAAGATTTTCAATATTTAAAAAAAAAAATTAACTAATGAAATAACTACAATCATAATTAGATAGTTTTTTAAAACATGTAGGTTCCAGTCTGTCCATATTTGATGTGTTATTAAATTACAAGTTTAATTAATGACAAAGACCCTTTTTAAATGTTCGCCTACCAGTAAAAAAAAAGGTACTTTTTTTCCTTTGTCATTAATTAAACTTTAATTTAATAATTCTTTTTTTCAGTTACGCTCATTTTATGTTTTTTGCTCAGTTTCCTTCCTTAGCCTGGCAGGTCATGTAGCCCCCCCCCAAACTGTTTTCCACCTAACAACCAACTTAGAGGTGCATTACTGCCAACTAGTTAGTTGGAGGTTACACAACCGACTGACATTTTTCTTTTTTTAAATTATGTGCAAATCTGTGTTTGGATGTGTGTGCTTGTGTGTATAAGTGTGTATGCAGCTGTTCATCTCCATCTCTGTAAGTGTTCTTATCACACTGTTGACTGACATTAACTGTAAATCTTTGTGGCATATCCGGTCCTGCCTGTCAACTGTCATCTGAAAGAGAACTTCAATCGTTATTTGTTGTGTGCTGGTGTGTGATTGTGTTTGCATAAATGAACAGAGTTTTGACTGAGACAGATGGAGAGTAGAAGGTAGGAAAGTGACAGACTGTCCTTCACTTTTGAGATACATGAAGTATGTTTATTCAAACTTTTTTTGCATGAAATTTTGCTGACATATTTACATGCTGCAAGTGTACTGAGCTCCTTTAACATTTCCTTGTCCCTTGTGAAGAATGGTGCAAAGAGGCTGCAGAAAAGCAGCTTGTCTCTCACTATCTCACCTTTCATTCAAGTTGACAGTCTGATTGTGCCTTTTTGTGTCAGGCTGTTTGCCAGTCATTACATGATGCCATTTTTGTGCACAGAGTGCAGAATTGTTTGTGCTTCTGATCAATAACTGAATACAATATAAATCATTGAAATGATTTCTTTTGCCAGTATGAACACTGGGCGAGTAGTCACACATATGTGAGGAAGCTGAACATATGAAAACAGCTTCATATGTTCACAAAACTGCAAAAGGTTCAACATTCATTTGTTTCTTAATACATTTGCTGAAAAATTTATCCTGAAACTCTTCTATGTGTTTACGATATGATGATAGGCTAGAAGGTGAAGAGAGAAAGAGAGAAAAAGAAAATATGCATCTGATAGCTACTGGACCAGCTGCGGGTGGACTTTGGTACACATTCGTTGGTAGTTAAATTGACTTTAGAACCTTCTTAGGCAAGGCAAGTTTATTTATACAGCACATTTCATGTACAAGACATTTCAAAGTACTTTACAGAAAATGTTAAAAACATTCCAGATGGTTGAAAGACACATTAAAGATCTCCACCAATACTGTAGCAAAAATCCCAATAATATTATAAATTGCATTAAAATAATGAAAAGTAAGATCAGTAAATAGTTACTGTGCAGATTTCATGCACCTGAGAATAGAAATGTTTTTAACCTGGATTTTAAAGTGTCTACTTTTGGTGGAAGTTTAATCTCCACTGGCAGTTTGTTCCACTTGTTTCCAGCATAACAGCTAAAGGCTGTTTCTCAATGTTTAGTCTGGACTTTGGTCTGGACTAGTTGATCTGAGTCCAGACTAACTTGGATCTAACAGCGTAGGTCCCAGATGAGTAAAATAACTTTGGAGTATTTGATTTTTTAAATTAAGAATGAAGCTTCAGTGCTTCTTTAGTAAATCTTTTATCTTTTGGTATATTTTTCTGTATAATTCTATCCCATCATTTTTTTTCAACAGGAACTTTAAAAGCAATGCTTAATTTATTTTCATACAAATGGATTTCATATGGATAGATATGAAGACAGGAAATTGAATGTGAGCAGCCTGTGACAACTAAACAGTAAAAAGAGACATCCTGTGGAAAAACAGTCACCATGGAATTGAATTTCTGTTTTAGCACCTCATATGACGGTCATTACATGCAGCTCTAAAAGGTGATAGATAGCAAGTAGTGGCCTTTTCTTTTAATAACTAAAAATATGCTTAATGTGATGCTACGGACAAACTGGTAACAAGTTGGGGATGCAAGCAGTTTACTGGGTTTCTGTGCTGCTCCAATGAGAAGGTGTGTGTGTAGCTGTGTGAAGAGTGAGAAGGAAGACATATAACCAGAAGTTCTATACAGAGATGGCTGTTTATCCAACATACCATCAAAATATATCAGTATGGATGGAATATACTTAAATTATCTGTCACTTGGAAAAATGTCACTGCAGTTTTAATAAAACTGATATGATACCCCGCACTACTGCACAGGTATACGCTTAGTTCATACAATGCAATGTAATGCAGCAGCTCTACAGTAAGTCTTAAGGATATTGTAAACATGCATGTGCATAAGGTAGTCTAACCTTGTTAAGCATCTTAGCAAGTTTATTTTCAGAACTATATTGGATATGTGCATGAAACACCTCCCAGTTGTGCTTTCAAATGTCAAAAAAATGCAAAGATATCCATTCAATTTTGGTGTTCTTACTTTAGAAGAAAGGCATTTTTAGCATATAAAGGCATTATCTGAAGGGTCTATTACAAGTGCTTTTGAAATTTGTGAAATCATGCATTATCTATTTATGCCATATGTAGATTCTCAGAAGTTTCAAGGTGAAAGGTGCCTTTAAGCTCTAAACCTCTTTCATGAAATCATCTCCCCTTGCTCATTTTGCATTTCTTAATATCTTCTCATATTACTACCTAAGGAATTTAAAGTATGATTAGCTTGACCTTTGAATTAGGTGCCTGGCTAAATTATACAGTGCGGAGAAGACAATGATAATAGAGCTCACCGTGGTGTGATGTCAGACATATTGCATTTAAAAAGAGAAATGCATTTTTTATAGTGGCAAATTGATCTTATCTCAGCCACCCCACAAAGATAAATTTGAGAGTTAGAAATGGAAGAAAGGTTATGTTAATTCGCAGTAACAACCAATCCAGAAAGCAGTTAGTTTAGGGATGTGCCTATCAGTCCTGCACTGCTCGTCTGCTTCATTCAGACAGGAAAAAGATGTTTGAGCTTGGAGATGATGAGCTTTAATATGATATATATATATATATATATATATATATATATATATAATCATGCACATATGTCATTACATCTCCACTGTTAAAATTTGGTTGTGATTCATGCTGCTTAATATTTAAACCACTAATAAACAAGCTTATGTCTCACATGGAAAGAAGATATTTTTCCTCATGTGAATGGAAAAAGCATAATTGCTCAAATGAACTCTGGTACTTCTACAAACACTCAAATGATTGAAGCAATTCATATGCTCAAAAAGCAATAACCAGTAGACCTTTTGGGATAGTTAGGTCGATTTCAGTAAGTTTCCTTGGCAACCTGCTAGGGTGCAGTGGTCCTTGGCATACCCCTAACTACTGGTTGATGACATGCAAATTTAAGGAAGCAGAGGATAAAGCGAAGGATCGGCTGAGATGGAAGATAAATCTGTCCAATGAACAAATTGTTCTCCTGCATTTACAAATTTTCTCTGTAACTTCTCTCTTTGTCTAGTGATTGTAGTTTGCACTTTGCTGCACCTGTTTGATGTTGCTGTTGAGCCCCTGTGTTGTCTTTCGCTTTGAGCTTCTGTACAACATGCAGAGAAATAAATTGTACATTTTAAATGATAGCTATGTCCAATGAGCTTTGTAGCATCACCTTCACTGATATATAAATGGTTCCATATTAGCTGGTGTGTATGTGTGTATGTGTGTGTGTGTGTGTGTGTGTGTGTGTGTGTGTGTGTGTGTGTGTGCGTGGTGCACTGCAGTAAACAGTATATTTGCATTTTAGAAATGTTGTTTGCCTGTTCAACATAATTTTCATTTTTGTTTTGTTTGAATCAAATTTATGATGCAACACACACACACACACACACACACACACACACACACACACACACACACACACAGATATGCGAGTAACGCAATTATCAAAGCCACATTGAAATGAAATAATGAGTCATATGACTCAGTCTATTTTCCCCTGTACAGTTTGGGGGGTATATTCATTAGTCTCTGAGGTCTGGTGGTGCAGCAGAAGATATTTTTATTTTGCATGCCAGATACTTTAGAGTGAGCACGCTGGGGAAGAGTTGGCAATGTAGAGTCCTTTGGGCTTCATGTAGACATCTTACTGATAGCACTACTGCTTTGTACACACCAGTAAAGTTATGGTTGGTTTTAATCAGCCACTGCAGAGTTATTCTATTTTTGGTTCACACACTTTACATACCAATTTGCAATATTTCCTTTTACTAAACTTCTTATGCAGAATACGTTGTCATGGGATTTATTTTTCAAGAAGTAGAGTCATATTTTCATTCTGGTTTTTGCAATTATAATTCCATTTCAGATTTAGTTGATGTTGGTAGTCAACTGTTCATGTACAGGAATAGCTGGATTAACCACCTGTGATACACAGGTCAAGGATTTGGCAGGCCTAAACATACTTGTGATCAACTTTTGACTGTACAGGAGGAATCTGCAATGGGCACATGGCCAAATTCTGAATTTGAAGTGTCTGCCACTGGAAACCACTTTAAGATCAAAGCATGCTTTTTCTCAGTCCAATTCAGATTGATGGTTCTTCACAGATTAGCATTGTTAGCTACCCAATAGCTAAACAGTAGTAGTTTGACTAACACTTATGTTTCATATGGATAATTTACCTCCTTTATGAAAGTGCTTTTAGGCACGCTTCATTTATTTAACATTGTCTTTATTTGTGATATATCAGATTTGCATAGACAGAATTATTTTGTTTAAAGTAAATCTTTTATATATGTAGTTTTAAAGTCAAAGGATAGGTATACCAGATACAGTAACTATCATTAGCAGGTCTGAGGAAACTTACATACTTTGTAGTGCTTTGCACAGTAGTGTATTCTGCCCAGTTATATGATGGTGGTCTTCAGAGGCATTTATTATGAACTGTAGACATATTCTGCTATGTTATGTAACTTCTGTCTGGAAACAGAACAGAGAGAGATAAACTATGATAGAATTCAAATGGAATATTTGTTTCCCAAATATTTTATTATTGATGGCTTACCTGAAAGCAGGCTGTGTTATTGTGCCACGCTACCGTTCAATTAGAACAGCATCACACTTTTTCTTTTTCAAATTAAAGTTAATTTTCTTGTCTTCCTACATGTCTTTTTCCTGCAATCAGGAATTCTGCAAGTCCTGCAATTGCAACAGACAAAAACAATACAATTTCTGTCACTAGGATGTCCATTTCACTTCTGCTCAAGCACACTTACCTTTGCTTTCTGCCCTACCTTCTGGGCTAACATGCTACTTTAGCACAAATTAAGCTCAACTAGTCAGATCAAATGGACAGCATGAATCACGCATCGTTGTCCATAATTAGAGAAAGTTGCGCCTCAGCATTTTCTTTGTGAATAGAGTGTGTAGAGTGTGTTCATGCTGTGCCTTTCAAGGTGTTTGAACCTTGATAATAGCCCATTAATCTGAGTTAATTGAATCAATGCTGTTTTTCCCTCTTTGTCTCAAGGGTGTATAATGTAATAGTTCAGATTAAACCCCTGGGTGGTGAGTTCACTTTATATTGTGGGATTTGCTGCTGTTCAGAGGATTCCTGTGTGTGTAGATTCAGTTAGTCTTCTAGTACCAGTAATGCTTAAGAATCAGAGAGGTTTTTAAAACACGATCCATTTTCAAACCTCAAACCATAAGCTCAGATGAAGCATGTAAAAGAAATAAAGTGTCAGACTGTCATTCTGCTACAAATATATGTGGATGCTGACTGGGATACATACAGTCGGGGACATGCTGTGTTGATAATAGCTTTTCCATGGCCAGATGTGACCTCGTGTCGGGCTTACTTCCAAGGAACAAGGAACAGTCCAGCACATTCAGGAATAGGTGAATATATATTAACAAACCAAGATGCAGAAATAAGAAGAATATGTAACAACTGGCTTACCAGCACACCCTCTTACTGTGAGCAGCTCTTGCCATTTCAGCACTTGTTAAGGAAATGATGGGGAGGTCTGGCTCTGATCCATTGCTCAGCTTGCTGGGATGTAGGTAACAGATAAACAGAGTGGACAGCATCTGCTTGAGATATTGGCTCCTGCCCATGAGAAACAACATTCTGTGTTGTAGCTTTTAATTTTTGTGGCCCCAAAACAATCATTAATGTTACTCGCCATTTTAATTTGTCGCTAAATATATTCAGGAACTTTCTTTGACTCACCATTTAATTCACCTGTGAGTATAAAGTGAATCAGCATATCCTCAAGATTAAGGAACAGCTTATTTTCCCAACCAACGTATAGCCAAGGCCTTTCCACTAATTATTCATTGAAGTCTTCTTAGCACATTAATGAACAAAAAGCGAATTGACATTAAGGACAATTCAACGGCTTTTAATTCACCTGATTCAGCTCCATTATCCAATAGCCCACATATTCAGGAAGAATGAAGTCATAGGAAGTAATGGTATAAAAAAAATTCCCTAATGAAGAGTACTGGTACCTTGAATGTGAATTAGTACTCGTGGTGTATGCACGCATCGACCCTTTTGTATGTGTGGCACGTCCTTCTGATGTGAAATTGCGTTGCATGCCTCCAGTATTAAAGTGAATGTAATATGTACCCTGATGCCACTGATGTCATGTTTAATATCACATGGTGTTTGTCTCCTTCCGCACTATTACACTCTGCTCCTCTGCTGACAAAGCTGTTAGGCCGCCTCTGCCTAGAGCTCTGAAGTTTTTACATTTTTTAAATGTTCTTTCTTTTCTTTCTTTTTTTTTTTTTTAAAGAGAAGGAAGGTTTGTCTGATTGTTTCCTGACCTTCCTAGCTGTAACACCAAAAAGACTTTATATCTTTGGTCTGTCGGGCTGCAGGAGAGATAGTCTGGAAACAACAATGCGTATAGAGCTGCATTTAAATGACAAAAAAAAAAAATTTTTTTTTAAAATGACATTTTTAAAAATATATATTTTCAATTATCGCTTGTAGTTTATTAGGATGAACATGCTGTGGACTAATCAGTACATCAATGCAGATATGAATAGATTAATTAACCTCTTCATGACCACCAGTTCACTGGTGACCCAGTGGTAGACTTTATCACCATCCAGTGATAATGAAGAGGTTGAAAGGAAAAGTGTTTGACATGTAACTAATGTGTGTCTTTATGCTTATTGCTGCTATAGCAGAAATGGCTCCATATATAATACAACAATGGAGAAGATTCAGCTGCACCAGTTTATGTCTCCGTAATCAATCCACTCCTACAAGACCCCCTAGACAGTGAAACACACACTTTCTTGGACACAGATACGAGAAGGTATTTTATTTTGCGAATAAAATAAATGCAAGCTTATCTGCAGTTCATTGAAAGCAGAATAAGCACTCATACTATTTTTACTTTATACTGTTATAGTAATTGGTGATTAAACTTTATGAAATTCCTCATCTATATATTCTCATTTCGAAGGAAGCAAACACGTGTTGGCTATTCTAATGATCTGCATTTTGATATCCTTTCAGGGTATTGGTTAGGAATCTTCGCTCTCCTCACATGTAGTAGGAGGCTCAGCAGCATTAATTAGTGCATATGTCATCTGGGCAGCGACAGCCAGAGGTCTTGGGAGATAGAGACACGGCTGTGAGAGTCATTACACTCCATCATCTCTGCACTTCTCTCTTCTTCTTTCACTTCACTTCACCACCACGACTCGCTCTGCTTTCTCTTTTGTGACGATGCATCACTTTGTGCTAAAAGGCAACAACAATGCCCTGTCTCTTCCTATTGAGACTGGATGCCATCTGTGCCTTTAGATACTGCAGTCATGCCCCGCTCCATGCATCATCCTTGCTTGCGTAATCACAAACAAACACACACAAACAATTCATCTTAATTAGCGAGGCACTTTTAGTATGTTTTGAATTCACATGTGGAATGATGTAATGTGTGTTTGGGTTTACTTTTACTTTGTGAACCTGGTTGCACGTACTTGAACGTGAATCTGCCTTGCCTGCTTTTTTTTTCTTGATCATGTTGACCGTGCTGCGTTTTCATCATGTGTGTGTTAGATGAAAAAAATAAATGAATTACATGAGCACTAACATTGTTTGCATGTAAATGGAAAGACTTTTTAATCAGAGAAAAAAGCAAACACTACCAGTACAGCTGTTATTGCCACATTGTTTAATGTGTAACTAGTTTAAGTTTTTAAAAGCATGCTGACTTTACAGCTGTGTCTACTGTTGGTTTTTACATCACTAATCTCAGTACAATCATACAAATGAATTTGTATTTCTGACAGATTCACACTTATAAAAGTCAGCTAGCTGTCTCCAAATGCCCACTGATCCATGTCTAGCTTAAGCTTTGGGCCATCTTATAGAGTGATTAATTGAGATCACAGCGCCTTCTCCATCATCCCCCACTCATTGCCCCTCTATGCTTCACAAGCCTGACCTACAGCTTGTGTCTCATCTCTTTCTTTCAAGCTTAGATTCTTTTGTCCAATCATCCTTCACTTTAAGTCTCTTATTTAACCAGACAAAAAGATCACGGCTTGGCCTTTGATGAAATAGTGTGAGGACCAGAGGGACATCAGAGAGAAGAAAGTAATACCTCAGGGTGTCTGTCTTCAACCAGAGTGTGAATGAGTTTGACATGAAGTCACACTAATAAAAATACAAGGCGGCTGTGGCTGCACGTGTCAACAAATAAGGACACAACCAAAACGTTGACTTTGGTGGAGAAGTCTTACTTAGCAAATGTAAACTGTAGTTTAAATTAAATGGCTTTTAAGGTCATGATTTAGTAACCTTCCCCCCTCCTGGATTTACTTGACTATTAGTTTTCTTCCTTATCCATGGTCATTCGTACAGTGAGGTGTAGCGTTGCTAAACCAGGTAATATTAGAGGAGCCCTGTTGTATAAGAATAACTGCAGTCATACAGATAAAATATAGTTATTTAGAGGTAGCAAACCATCATGGTACCTGCATTTTACACCACTGTTCTGGAATCTGAGCATTGGCAATTCTGTTTATTCATAGTTATACAAAGTGGGTTATATACCAGAAGTAAGTTAAATACATCCAACATCATCTAAATGGAGGTGTCTGAGATGGAGGTCAGGAGCACTGGTGCACCACAAGGAACTGTACTCTGGCCATTCCTCTTCACACTGTACACCTCAGACTTCCAGTACAACTCTGAGTCCTGTCATCTGCAGAAATACTCTGATGACTCTGCAGTTGTGGGGTGTATCAGTGATGGACAAGAAGCAGAGTACAGAGAACTGGTCAGTCAGTTTGTTAAATGGTGTGGTGACAATCATCTCATATTAAATAGCAGCAAAACAAAAGAGATGATTGTTGACTTCAGGAGGAACAAGAATAAACAAAGCACTGTTTCCATCCTGGGAGAGGAGGTGGAGGTGGTGGAGGAATACAAGTACCTTGGAGTTCAGCTGGACAACAAACTGGACTGGAAATGCAACACCGACTACATCTACAAGAAAGGTCAGAGCAGACTGTACTTCTTAAGGAAGCTGAGATCTTTTAACGTCTGCACCAAGATGTTGCATATCTTCTATAAGTCTGTTGTGGAGAGTGTAATGCAGCCATCTGCTGGGGTAGTAGCATCAGAACCAGAGACTTGAAGAGAATCAACAAACTGATCAAGAAAGCTAGTTCTTTGCTTGGAGTAACTCTGGAGCCGCTGGAGCTGATTGTCCAAAGAAGAATGCTGCTCAAGCTGATGAAGATGATGGAGGATTCTTCACACCCTCTCCACAACACAGTGATGAAACAACAAAGTGTGTTCAGTGAGAGGCTTCTTCAGGTCCGCTGTAAGACTGTAAGATACAGAAGATCATTCCTGCCAGCAGCCATCAGCCTCCGGAACAAGACCTCCTCTAGTTAATAATATACTACAATATTGAATTTCCCCCTTGGGGATTAATAAAGTATTTTTATTTAATTTCATTTCACCTTAACTTTTACCCGAGTGTCTGACTGAAATAGCCTTTTGGGGCTTGTTCTATTATTATATTCTTTAGTCATTTAGCAGACACTTTTGTCCAAAGCGACTTACATCTGAGAGTGAGAACAACACAAGCAAAAAATCAAACCGTAGGGGATATCGTAGATAAATGCTAGTCAGACTGCAGCGAGTTCACTCAGACACGTGTTGCCATGTAGTACTAGAAGCAATGCAGTTTTTTTTCCCCTTCCCTCCCTGCAATAGTCCCTCTGTTTTAGTATGAGAAATGATTTATCTCATAGTATTGTCTGCAGGCACACCTTATTCAGTGCTGAATTGTCGCAAAATGCAAAATGCTAAATGCTAAATGCTAAATGCAAAATGCTAGCCAAATCTTTCCAACTCAAGGCTTGTCTTGTTATTATAATCAGTGAAGAAAGGGCAGAGATCAGATTCTTAAAGGAAGAGAATGTATAAGCACAGCTGAAGATGACATGCAATACTGGACAATCTTGAGTAAATTTCAGCGAATATTTAATCTAGTTTACACATTCATATTTATCCACTCATATGCAGTGATGGATTCAGACGTATCAAGCCTCTCGCTCTGCATTTGTCATCAAGCAGTAGGAAGTGATTTAGCAGAAGTGTACAATCCTGACGAGTAGCATTTATCAGAGTCACATAATAAAGGGTATTTTGTTGTTTTAACTAAACTGCATAATCTGACTTTAAAGCAAACTTTGCTTCCTGATAAAAACACTTAAAAAGTGAATCTGTAGGTTGATAGTGAAGAAGTGTTTTCCATTATGATAAAATCCTGTAAACCAGTTTTATTGATTTTTTTTTATGTTTGTGTTCTGCTTTGTTTGGATTGTATTTGTTTGAACCTGAGGTACAAAGGTAGCAACTCTCCTCAGAAGTAAGCATTAAAACCTAATTATAAATTCACAGCAGTAGGGACTGTGCCTGTTAAACATTTCTGTTTGACTGGAGCAAGCCACTTGACAATTCCTCTGCAGGAGGGACTGATGGGCCATATGGTGATAGTCTTGTTAAAAAGTCTTGTTTTTTCCCCTTTCAGCAAAGCACAATAAAGTGTGTTACGTAACCAGAAAGAGAAGCCTGTGTTTGCTTGATTAACTCCAAAGATGCATACTGTAAAAACCCCAAAAAGCTGAGAATAATCATGGCAGAGAGTTGTGCCAGGATAATGAACATCCCTCTTGAACTTCAGTAAGTCTTCGCCACTTTAAGTGACAGAAGAGGTGACATGTGTCATGAAGTTGTGTTTTCCTGTGTACTTAGTTCTGGTTTCCTTTTTTATTTGGTGGTTTTTCCTGTTTTGCATTGTTCCATGTTTATTAGTTCACCTGGGTTAATTTAGTTAATCAGTGTCACCTTTGTCTTGTTTTAGTAATGTGTATTTTTACCCCTCACGTTTGGTTTTACTTTGCTGCTCCATTGAGTTGTATGCAAGCCTGCATTTAGTCCACTGCTGCTTAATATTAAAGAAACTTATTCTGGAATGTTGTCAGCGTCCGCTTGTCACTGCATTTGGGTCCACATCTCCACCAAACCTTGACAATGTGAGAATTTAATCAAAGATGTGCTCTGAGAATGGAACTTTTACATTATGGGGCCAAGTTTGAGCACATGGTGTTTCGTGACCCCAAATCAAGTCAGAACTAGTGAAAGGCAGAAATGCAATGACACGATTTGAAAAACATGTTTTACTTCTAAGTTTATTGTTTATTGTCCATTTTCTCATTTTGCAAAACAAATGAGAAAACAGAGATAGAGTTAAATCTTTATTTCCAATCTCATGTATTTTCATTCAAAAAATGAGAAAATATACATTTGAAGAGAATAAATGGTTAGAAAATGCAGGGTATATATCAGGAATAACTGGGTGTCATTACAAATATGAGTTTTCATTTTTATGACCTCTTTTCTCTTTAAAAAAAAAATCCCCACTGTATATTAGCAACTACAAAGACAAAGTACACGTCTACAGTAGGGGATAGTGAACATCCACCTACTATGTGATAGTAGTCAATAGAAAAAATGTAAAGACTGCTTTAAATTTGAATCTGAATTTACCAGAATTTAATTACCATGAATGGGCATTTTTCTGACAATCAAAAAGCAGTTTCTCAATATTCAGTTTGAGTAGTGCGATCTGAAAAATGGTAAACTGGGTATAAACACACTCTGCTTTATTTTTTAACTCTCATTTTGTTGTTTCATTTTCTCTTGGAAGATCATAAAAAGACTAATGAGTGGTTGGATGGATCTTAGAAAGGCTGGTTAACGTTGTGCCTTAATGGATGCACATTGATTCAGATTGCTGTATTAAGAAACTAATTAGTGCTTATATTAAACTTTAGAAATGAAAAAGAAAGGCTGCTGAAAGGACAACAGCAAGCATTTATTAAAATTGTGTCATGACACCTGATATGCTGGTACAGACTTTTTTTATTTGCAAAGCAGGTATATGGATATAATACCACGGATAGAGTATATTGAGATAAAAAGGGAGTCAAGTCTCAGGTGTAAATCTTTTTGCAGATGAGAGGAGATTGAGAACAACAATACCTAACATCTGATTCTGACTGACTGTCTTTCAGGAAGTTTAGATTGAGCACAGTTTAACTGTATGTATATATCATTTTAACTGATCAGAATAGTTTATGTGTGTGTCCTTAAAGCTAAATATAAACTTTTAAACACAGTTTTTCTTTTCTGTGACCTTACAGTTTAAAGGTGATAACCTTAACTCTATGTTATTGCATTTTAGCTGCATCCAGGTCAACTTGGATAGAGACCTTCTGGTAAAATAATAAAAACTTTAGAGTTTATATCTGTATGAGAACAGTTCATCGTATTAGAGGGCGATGGTCACAACAGTAGATGCTTTTCAGTGATGGCTGAATTTGCAGTCTTTTTGTAGCCTGAAATTCCACATTTAACAAATCTGCTCTTAACAGCAGAGTCAAGCCAGACTGCAGTCTTTTTTTTAAATTTTTTTTATTGCAAGCTGTATGGTTTTATGTAAAGCATTTTGTGTTACTTTTTGTATAAAAGGTGCTTTAGAAATAATATTTAATTTATTAACTGATTGATTTGAATTGAAACATCTGATACAGAAATTGCAACTTCTAATCAGAAACTCATCGTGATAGAAAAAGATTCCATGACATTTTGATCTAAAGTGGGTTTGACATAAACTCACTACAGATCACCTAATGAACAGAATAAAATACTTAGAGGTGGCTGGTCCTTTCTACAAACTGGCAGATGTATAAGTTTGAGCATGCATGCTGAAAATACACCATCCAAGAGTCCAAACTCCTTTTTCTCATTCTTCTTCCTAAAGCCACACTTCCAAAGCACAGAAACGCACAACGCTTCTTCCTGACGGTTCAGCACATTTTGACGTACTATGCTAGATGATGTAGCTAACCAAGCTCGGGCTGTTGCTTCGTTGCCTTAGTAAGTGCCCCAAGTTTCTGACAGAGTGTGATGTGAGCACAAACAGGGGCACGAGCAGAAGGTTTGAGGGGGGAGGGAAAAATGGCGAATCACCATTCAGTTATTTAGAACAGGTCGGTTAAAATGGTTGTATGGTGTTGTTTCAGTCCTGTCCATTCCACAGGTGACAGGTTAGTACTTTATCTGGGAATAACTTTTTTTTACAACACCAGTGTGTACATGTGATGGCATAAATATGCTTATTATCTATTTACAGTATCAGGTAATACAAATTCCCCTAAAACAGCAACTTAAGTGAAGAAATGACTTCAGAACAATAAAAATCTGCTCCAATCAGTTTTCCACAAATAGCATTTTGTGTGTGTGTGTATGTATGTGTGTGTTCCTGTAGGCATACTTCCATTGTTCCACCTCTCCAGTTAAGCATCGCTATGGCGATGACGTCATGTTTAATCTTTCCCTTTGTTTCGCTCATACAGTCTTTGTACTTACCACAGAAAAAAACTCGCCTCACTTGATCTATTTTTTTTTTCTTTTACGACAGTAAAACTGATTGTTTTAGAAACAGTAACGCTGCACGCTAGAGTGGAACTGAACTAGAGGTGCGACTACTTTGAGTAAAGAGACTGCCCAGTACTTAGCAAGTACCATTACAAACTATTAAATGAAGGTACAATGAGTGTCTGTAAAAAAAACATAAACACCCTGTTCATCCAAAAATCACCACTTTTATGACCTGCTGGCTGCTGGTTGGCACTTCAGATTTCTCAACAGGAGCCTCCAGACACAAGACTTATCACCTCAGGCCATTCCCTCATCATTCACTTGACTAACCGCTCATGGGCTTGCTTCATATTGTCTGTGCAAGCAGCTTAATTCCCCACAATTTACATTTTTGGTTTTTTTGTACATCTGACAATAATTCATCTTTAAGAAGGAATATACATACATATACACACATATATATATATATATATATATATATATATATATATATATATATATATATATATATATATATATATATATGTTAATTGCTGGTAAGTGTAAATTTCATGAACCAACAGAATTGCTTGATCCTTGAGACAGACTTTTCTGACTATAAGTCATTTTCACCCTTAAATGTTCTATCCGAGTGTTTTAATGGGTTAATTAGATTTAAAGCCTGAAGAGAATTTTTTAAACTTTTAAGACCAGGGATTGCTTTTTAAATAGATGTGCTGCTGTGCATCTGCTTGTGGGCATCAGCATGTGGTTATTAGCTTAGTTGTATTGCAGTGAGAAGATGTAATTTTTTATGAGTTGTGTATGTGAATGACTCAGAGTTGTGCTTCTGCGTCGATAATGCAGGCAGCAGTGGTGGATTTATTGTGGATTTTGCACTCTCACTGCATTTCCTCTATCGCTCTCTGTTTGCCATCTGTGGCATAGACTTCACAATGTGGCAACTGTGGGGAGATGCTCAGTCATGCCATAATAATTATGGCACTTTAACTTCTGGAAAGGCCGTTATAACAAGATGGCAGGATTTTGCTGAGATAGACAATTATTTCCTACAAATGAGCTTATATGAGCACAGTTATTAGAAATTGGCTAATGTCAATTTGTTTAAGTTGAATCACAATGAATTGGCCTTAACTGATTATATGCATTGAGAGGATTTTGTTGTGAATAGGTGCTATGCAGCTGATAAAGCTGAACTGAATTGAACTGAATTGAATCCTATGCTGATAAATTAAAGTGGGAATAAAAACCCCTGAAGTTACAACCTACTGATAGATCTTTATTATAATTCATAATTCCTTCATTTTATAATGTCGGATTCTGTTTTATGCATTTTTGCTGTGGCTGTTCACATTTCTGAATTCTGGCTGTTGTGACTGAAGACAGAGCTGCAGCTGTTGTTATGGATGTATATTTGCATAATTAATTTACTCTGACAAAATAATTCACATTCACTGATGTATGGAAATAAAAAAAAGGTTTTAAGAGTCAGAGGATTTTATTGTGATTGACCTTAAGAATGTTTTTTTTCTAGAAAGTAATGGATGGTGTGGAAGTAAATTACTTCTCTTAAAAAAAAAAAAAAAATCTTTCATTTGGTTATGCCTTCTATGTGCATGTGTCTCAGATAAAACAAACAAAGCCTCTACCATGTTTATTTTATTTAGCACATTATACTGTATAGAAACTCCTTTTTTTTAAAACTTGAATATCATTAAAATGGAAATCAACACTACATCCCCCCTTACCATGTTAGTTTTGCAGAACCAAAGAGCAGCATGAAAATGTAGGAAAAAGATGCCTAATTTTCTTCCATCTTTTACTCTCATTTCTCTGCAGAAATGTTTGAAATTCAATGTGGATGCTCCAATCTGGCTGTCCAAGCAGCGGATCCTGTGTACTCTAAACCAGAGCCTCAAGGATGTACTCAACTATGGCCTATTCCAGCCAGCTTACAACGGCAAGGCTGGCAAGTTTCTGGATGAGGAGAGACAGCTAAGGGAATACCCCTTCCCATCCATTGCTCCTGTACCTTACCTGGAGGTAGGTGTGGATCATGTGTATGTGTGAGGTTGAAATCATTGCTTAAAATGTGTGGCTCATCCTCATATGTAATGGGTCTTCCAACCAAAATTGAGCAGAAAATGAAAACAACTTGATCATTATCCTGTTAAGTTTTTTTTTTTCTTTTACTAGTGTTACAGCAAATATTGTGACAGTATCCTTCAGTACAGCTTTCTATAAAACGAAGAGTCATGCTGACTGCTATATTGACTCATTTCAAGCCACTTTATTTTTTTGAGGTAATAGTCATCATACAGAGCTGCTGAAGTTTGACAGTTTTTCTTCAACATTATATTGAGTTGTGTGTTGTGTACTTTTCTACATATTTATGTCCATGTATGGTTGCTTCAAAAACACACACGGAGACCCACTAAGCTTTTAGCTGCATGTGTGTATTTTTTTTTCCATAGTTATGGCATGCCAGTCAGACTTTGTAATAATAATGCTGTACTGAATGAGAGTGTGTCGTCTGCAGCAGCTGTCATGTCTCACGGATAATTGTAGTCCTTGTCCATCATTGTTTGCGATCTGAGAGCATTGCAGGCAAGTTAAATCATTTCACAGACAGTTGTGTAAAAGTGTCACGTTGTTTACCGACTGGCCCTCTTTATTTTAAATGATTGTGTGTCTGTGCTTTTCTTGTGAACGTTTAACTTTAAAAGTTGTCATGCTACTTGACTGGATTCTGCAAGTAAACCCTGATAAGGCTTAATTACTCTGCCTGAGGATCAATCCATCAATTGAAATGAGACTTCTTGCACATGGATTGCATGCTGGTCACAGCTGGTGTAATTACGTGTTAATAAAACTTTACTTATTAACATATACTTAAACAGTTATGTTAGATTCAGGATTGTTCTAGTTTATCTGTAATGCCCTATTTCACAATTCTTATTCAATGGGCTCAATTGATCATGCAAAAGCTTAGAATATAGCTGAATATGCGTGTGTGCTGCACAGCATTGCATTTTTGTGTTTGCTACTATTCTGTAGGTGCAATGTTTGCGCCATTAATTGTCTTGCAACTATTTCTTCTGGCTTGAGGTGGGAAAACATGATTGACAGGTTTGGATTAGTGGCTCAAAATCCTTTCATTGCTCTTTTCTAAGTTTTACCCCTCTAGAGAAGACCAAAAACCTACTGAGAAGAAATGCACATAGACACAAATTCATATTCAAGTTTGTGCAAAAACAAAGACAAATAGAGACATGCATGAGTAATAGAAAGTTAACTGCTAGATGTTTATAAAATGCTTCAGCTTAACTGTCTTAAAGTTAGTTTAATAAACTCATCATTTTTTAAGCCTTATAAATAATGTAGATCTCATGGATGTGACTGAGAAGATTTTCACAGTGGTTGTCCAAGTCTGGTCATCAAGCTCTGGTATCCTGCAACTTTTAGACGTGTCTATTCTCCAACACACCTGAATAAAATAGTTGTATTTCCTCATCCTCATGTCATTCCAAAGAGGCCCCTGAAATAATCCAGCACTCCAGCAGGGTGCAAGATGTTAGCAAGCAAGGAATATATGGAATGAAAGAGCCAAATAGCTAGTGCTACAGAAGCTACAGAAACATCAGAATATGGACTGGAGACCCCTTGGTGACAAGGGAAAAAAATCTCCCAAGGTGGTGGAGAATGAGGACTTGGATCTTGTTGGACTTCCAGATAGACTGACAAAAGAGTGATGGTCAACCAACCAGACATGGCGACCTTGGATTACCAGCGGAGTGGAAAGCTGTAGTGGTTGAGACAGCCATCACCAATGATGGAAATATCAGGAAAAAGGAGCATGTGAAACTAGAAAAATACCAAGAACTTAAAGAAGAACTGGAGAAAGCCTGGAATGAGAAGGCAACAGTAGTAACACCAGTTTGTGGAGCACTGGGTGTGTCCTCCCATGCTAGCGAAGTGGCTCCAACAGGAGAAACATCAGACATCTCCAGTCCTCTGAACAGCTGAGATACCGTGTACGACCCTCAAGCTCCCAGGACTCTGGTAGAGAACCTTATCTTGAAATGAGCATCCGCCCGCCCTGCCCAGAGGAGACGGGAGGCTGCGAGAGGGAAGAGTTTTTATAGACGACAGTTAAATGCGAGCCAGAATGATAGTTGGCCTTATTGAAACATTATTTTTGTTTCCAAATATTATTTCTTATCCTTTACTTTTCTTCTCATAAAGCAACTCTTTTTTTTCAGCAATTTACTATTTATTACATCTATTAGCTATTCTGCCTGTCGGCTTCTCTGCCATTCTGTGTATGCACACACTTAGAATAATTAGAAGAGGGGAAAGGTGTGTGTTTCTGGCGTGTTATAGCAACATAATGTAACCAGACACCCAGTAACGTCAGTGCTGATCAAATCTCCTTTCATCCTCCAGCCCAGCCAGCTTTGTAGCATAGCTCCAGTTGTGAATGAGTGAGTGAGAGAGCCTGTGCTGTGGCCGATGTGAGGAAACAACGCAGAGCAACTGGATGAAAACGTGAAGTTCAGTTTAACTGTAAATGAAGAGTTCAGGTTACAATGGTTTCTGATAGCCTTGATGCAGAACTTCCAGGGTTGAGGTCTCGAGAGAAACAGCTGGCAGCTCCACTGGTTGTGACACCACTCAGTGGAATTGTGATTGTTCATCCCTGTGAATCCAGATAACTAAAAGATGTTCTGGTCACAGTAAATATAACCTGCATCAGAGCACTGACGCCAGAGTTTCATGGCACATAATCAGAGACAATGCTTAATAAATTATTTCTCAGTAGTGACGCTCCAGTATTGGTTGTGGCCTTTTGGGTAAACACAATAAATATTAATTCTACAGTAATAATGCCTTTTTTAGTAGTGGGTAATTAGGAATTCTTTTTGGGTGTGATGAAGACAGAATAATGCTTTAGAGACATTATTAAAGGACAACGACAATGTTATAATTAGCTGAAAACAGGCATTTGTTTCAGTGAGTTAAGGGACGTAAAATCTACAGTTATTTAATTACAGTATTTAAGTCTGGATATCTTAATGCTCTTTTATCTGTTTAGGAAGAATACACAGTTTTTTTACCACGTGGATTTAAAACAATGGATTACTTAATTGCACTTCTTACATTACTAACTGATAAGACTGATGTTGCAAGTCTCAGATTCACATTTCAAAACTTTGTTTGGTGCATTTATGTTTTTTTTTTTGTTTGTTTGTCTTTTTCTCACATGGTCATACAAAAGTTAAAACAACTTTACAGTACAAAAAAACAAAACAAAAAAACAACAACAAAAAAAAAAAACCTTATAAAAAAATTTCTTATAATATCTGCCCCCTTTTTTTCAAAAGAAAACCTAACGCACCAATAAATGGTTATTAAGTTACTTGGTGTTAATTATAGAAATGAAAATACAAACAGTCATGCACATTTGAACAGTTTTCCATGATGCTTTCATTTATCCTGATGTGATGTGCACAATGCGATCGTACCTGGTTCTAACCGCAGCTGGAGCTCCTATGTTTAGCCTCTGCATGTTCTCTCACTGCTTGTTTTAGTGAGACCTTTCACTAAAACAGAAGAAATATCACAATGAATGAGCTTTCTTGCTCTTATAGTAAGATATAAAACCTTTATGCTGTGTTTACTCTGCAAAATTATCTTCTTAAGCAAAAAACATGTCACAGTTAAGCTTCAACGAGTTGATGAGCAGGTCATGTGAGGATGATGAGCAGGAGTGGAGGAAGGAGATGACAGTTATATATGGGAACATATTTAGCCCCTCTATGAGACTAAAACATTATTAGATTAATTAAAATAACCCTATTATTTTGTATCTGCTCTTTTACTCAGCCTCTCTCACAGGACTAGTTAATGGAAAACTAATAATTTTATTCATGTTCAAAACTTATTCTAATTTATTTCCAATAATTTTAGAACTATTTAAATAAATTTTATGCTTCTCAGGATGTAAGCAAGAAGAAAATTTTGTGCTTAACAAGTAAAGACATATTCTGTCTTTTTTGGTTTTTTTTTTCAGTTTCGTTATAAAAGACGTGTCTACACTCAGACCTACTTGGATGAAAAGCAGTTGTCTAAACTCCACACCAAGGTAAGGCTAAACCATTGTGAAACAACGTGAACTGACAGGCATGAAACCTTTTTTTATACATAAATAATGGCATGGTAGCACGACAGAACTCTTCAATTTTCTTATGTATTGATTCTTAGTTTAAACAGTTACAGCGCTATGGTGGTAGATTGTGCCATCTGAGGCATCAGTTGATTGTTGAGCTGGGCTGGGAGGTGAGAATGAAGACCAATGTGGGTGGATGAAGTCCTTTTCATGCCCAAACCTTTCATTAAGCAAATTTAACTGTTTCACTTCACATATTTCATTTTTCATATACATTTAATTTTCCCCTAAGACTGCTGGGATAGGCTCCAGCTTCCCCGCGACCCTGAATTGGATTGAGCGGTTAGGAAATTAATGAATTTCACATATTTGCCTTTTTTCTTGTCTTAATCTTTCTGTTAACACGAGAGATGCGACACTTTGGAAGCATTCTTTGGTTTTAAAACTTTTTTATGTTGAGTTTCACAAACTACCACAGTACAGTGCTTGGTGTTTCCAGAGGTATTGGTATTGATTCAAGATTATTGGAAAAGCTGACTGTAAATGTTGCAAGAGGTCTGCAGTGACTGGCGAAAATGTGGCTGAAGATGTTTCCTTTTCTGCGCCGTCACAACATTAAGTGTTTGGTCACTTTGTATTTGTAATGGCTTCTGTTGACTTTTGTTCAACTTTAACACATGTTTATAAAGGAGGGTCACACTTTAAGTACTGATATGTGTGTTGTCACAAACATGTCTAAATCTTAAAAGAAACCGGTGTGAAATATGGTTATTTTACGTGTGATTCCAGTCTTGCACTGAAAAATATACAGAGGCTGCCGCTTTAAGTTTCAAATATGTATGTTTTCAAATCAAACCGTTAACATCTGAATTTCTTCATAATAAAAAAAAAAAGATTAATTATAAATAAATATACTAGAAATAAAGACATAAATAAATGGAATACAAACAAATAAAATAAATAAATAAATATTAAGATTTAAAATAATGAAAGGCCAGAATTGGTTTGATGCAAATTTGTGACATCAGGGGTTAAAGTCAAAGTTAAGAACAAGACTGACACAATGTAGGATGCATTGATTTTTAAAAAAAAAAATTTTAAGCAATATCTCATCATAATAAGAAGGCATTGGAGGCCAAATTAATGCTAAACTGAGTAAAATATATAGATGTATGTACTGATAACTGGAAAATGTATCTCAAACTTTTGGTAAAAAACATTTCTGTGTTATTGTTTGGATGTAAATAAGCAGCAGAAGGCTGGGCAGCTACAGTAAAACTTAGGCTTTACTCAGTTAATCCACAGGCTTATAGACAGCAACAAAAAGGCAGCACAAACAAATCCGAAGGGCTAATTCCTCCAGATATTGGACACGGACACAGCGATGCAGTGTAGAGTGTAGAGCAGCTAGGTAAGTTTGCAGAGCCTCCTATGAAATCTGGGAGATTGTGAGCATAGAACTATTTTTTTTTCTTTTTTTTTTTTTTTACAGCAGATATTTTAATTTGCCACAGTGGGGGAAAAAGCACAGATGGAATTCATAACGCTAATGACGGCTTAGTTGCCAGAAGTGTCCCACTAAACAGAGACAGTGAACCAGCATGCACAACAGCAGGACCTCCTCTTGGTGGAATGAAGCCATAATCATTCCACCAGTGTATTTTCTGATATGACATATCGAAATGTCTTTTGTTAAAAAAAAAAAAAAAAGTCTAATAAATCATAATAATAATATTAATAAAAAGCCAGACTCAACAGCAGAGAATTAATTGGTTGAAACTAGAGCTCAATGAAGGCGCTTAGTGGACAGGTGCAGAACTACAAGTACAATATGAAATCAGACTTTAGTAAAATAATAGTAAACCCACAGTGTGTGCTAATGCATGTCCATAAGTGGGTGTGTAACAAACAGCACAGAAAATTGATTCCATTTGCACTGAAGCTCATTTGATGACAGCAGAAAATTATTTGCTTTTATATGCAGGAATTTGAGCATTATTAAAGAGCACCTTTTATATAGTATGTTTTGATATTAGTAAATATAAAAAGTTTAATTTCATCTTTTTTTCAATAGCTGTTTTGGTAATCAAATATTTTATATGCTGCCTCACGTGATAATCTCATGAAAAGATGGCTAAAGTCTGAAGACAGTAAGCCTTTTATATCCCACATGTGTGACTAATATTCCTAAATGGGATTCTCTCTCAGTTAAAACACTTGTGCTTTTGAAAACAGTTTAACTGCTTATTTCTGATATTGCTTTATAGTGAGAGCCTAATGCACATCTCATGAGAAAATTAGGTTCTGTTTGTAGATTGAGGAAGAAATGTGACTACCAACAGAACATTGAATATTTCAAAACTGCTCATTTGTTTTTTAAATTTTTATCTGTAACCAAACAATCTTAATGTAACACTACGCAACTTTCCAACCTTCAGATTCTCTGCTTCTGATCCATTTCGATGTTACACTGATATTCGTTCTGTGCATTCCTGGAGCCAATGTTGTCCTGCAGCATCTCATGGCTGACAAACCATCCTGCTTGTTTTTCTGTTCTGCATCATCATGTTACAGCTGTACTTTGCTTTAAAGTAGTGTGTACATTTCAGACCATGCATCATGTGCATCGTGGCTTTCACCAAAAATGTTTCTGACTAGCTTTTACTGGATGGTGAGAGCTCAGAAAAGAGACTGGATGCTAAACTGTTTTTCGTCAGGGGTCGTCTTAGTGCAAACCAACACCAGAGTACAACAATAATGTGGCCACATTGTATTTGCAGAAACCCTGATGAAACTTTGATAAACAGAGTTTTATCAGGGTTGATGATTTCAAGAATAAGCTGGATATTAGGAATATCTGTCAGGAGAGTAGAAAAATTCACTCCTGGTCAAACTTCTATTTAGGTCTTTGTAAAAAAGTGACTGGTCACAAACAAAGCAAAAAAGCAAGACTGTGTTCAAGTTTTAAATTGTTATTGAAAAGGACAAAACCAGATAGAGAGGGAATTCTGAAGATCTAGTTTATATCTATTGACGATGAAAGGCCTGAACTTTTACTTTATATAAGAGAGTCAGAGGCAAACAATGAGAAATGCTGAATGAGATGGGGGAGCAGAAAAGCAGTAATGAGAAAGGATGAGTCATACTTTCAAATATTCCTCTGAAGTGAAACCACCCTGCAGTGAACTGCTACATCTGCTACTGTTGAGTTTTGATATGGCAAAGTTTGAATGAAAGCTGCTTGAAGTAAATGTAAAGTAAAGTAACATTCTGTCCAGCTGCAATTTGACAGAATAAATAACCTATAAAACATGGAATTTGTTGTCATTGACCTGCCTCATAGGTCATGAAAGAACAGAACAGGTCAAATTTTAAATGGAAAAGAGAAGAGCACATCTCCCCTGTAACTAAGGCTTCGTTTGCACTGCAGCATATTTCTCATTTCTTTAACTCATGTGTGACTCATATCTGATTTTTTATTGATAGTCTGAACAGAACAGATCTGATTTGTTTTAATCAAACCACTTACATATGTGGTGGGAAATCCGATACATATCCGATCTGGATGGAAGTGACCTCAGTCTGAACAGTCATGCTGCTTTTCATCTAGCTATAATGTTGCAGAAGTGAGACAAACATCAAAAACCTTCCAGTATATTTTCTCTGCTGTTGCCTTCTCCTTCTTGTTGTAAATGAAACGATGGCAACAGAACAGAATCACTTTAAAAATATGAACAAATAAAGAAAAGTAATGTAATCAAGGTTGTGATGGACTGGCGACCTGTTGAGGCTGTGCCCCGCCTCTCTCCTGATGATTGCTGGGATTGGCTCCTGCTTCCTGCAACTCTGAAATGGGCTGAACCGTAAAGAAAATGAATGAATGAGAGGAGAGGCAGGCACAGGTCGGGTCGCGGGTTATATACATCAACGGGTCAGGTCCTGATTTTACAGGGAGATATCTGCAGATAATGTGTTGGGTTTGGTGATGATCCTAACAGGTTTGGGTGTGGATTGCTAAAATTGGACCCGTGCAGGACTCTTCACGGATGAACTCTGCTGCGGTGTCTGTTTGCATGGCTCTGTACAAAACATCCACTTCTGCACCAAAAGCCGTTGTTCACGTTTAGGCTCTCCTTTTTTTTCATTCATCATCTGGACATATTTTTGTCAGTTCAGAGTGTGTAAGTACTTAAAGAATATTACACACGCTTGACGCATCCTTATTCACTTCCACTAAGCAGTGTGCTGCATTGTCTTAATTTCTGCACATGCGCACCACTTCAGGGCCACATAACATTTACACTTCAACCTGATGGGAGTCGCACTAAAATGATTATGTCAACGACCACAAAAAAAAGATCAGATTTTAGTAAAAAAGTTTGATTTAAACATTAAGACCTGAAGAGTGAAGCCTCACAGCTTCTGACTGATTGGAAAGGTAAATGTGTGAAGCTGATGCTAAGAGCACCATGTTGTTTGATCTGCTTGTGTTCTAAGAGTTATCCAGGTAGCAACTGCAGAGGGGACGATAACAATGGCAGTTCAGCTCAGCAGCTCCAACGGGGACTGTAGCATATTTAGTTTCTTAACTGTGTTTGTTTCAATCACAAAGCCAATTGAACACGGTGATAGTCATTAGGCATTTATACAGCAGGGTTTGGCAATCTTGTTAGGAGATTACACAACCATCTTTTAGAGTCAAATCACAATCTGTGATCTAAGAAACTCTTCTGCCCAGTTGTAGCTGAACTCATGTGACTGAGTGATCCAGTGTGATTAGTTATAATTTTGAAACTGAATAAGTCTCATTATTGTTATTTGATCAAGGATCTTTAAGGTTATTTTGCTTCTCTGTATTAAAAAAGTCACATTTTTCTGTGCTGAATGAGTAAAACATTTAACTTTACTTACAAACAACAATTTAGCGCAACAATAATCTTATCTCCTTTTGTGTTTTTTCTAAATGTCATATTTGCTTCTGTTACGTAATGACTTAAGAAGTGAGGAGGAAAAGCTTGATCAAGTTGACTTGCAGGTTTTGCACAGTGTTCATCCCACAGCGAGCTGCCATACAAGGCAGAGGTCAAGCATTAGCCTACTTTGCCACCATATAGTTTATTAGCTGCAGGCTAAAGTTTAAAATTAGGTCATAGTTGATAGGATTTCGCCATTCATTTCCCCTTTGCCTTGCTGGACCAGAGCTCTTCACCCTATAACTGTCCTGGATAACCAGACATGGCAACTTCATGTAAAAATTTATAGTAATTAGATAAGTTTAGTTCAGTTTATAGTAATAAGATAATTTTTTTTTTTTTTTTTTTTTTTTTTTTTTTTTTTTATAAAAGTGTGTATGCATGTGTCAGTAGTAAGCCATTTCATGGGTATGTGTGGCTTTCTGGCTGCCTGACAGAAATCTTTAGTATACAAAAATATACTGTGGTGGAAAATACTCTGGTCTTGAGAAGTTGTAATACATCTAAGAGTCAACTGTCTTCTTACAATGAACATTTTATTATAAACTAATACAAGCACACGCTGGAGCTTGGAGAGAGAACTCTCTCTGCAGATGCTGAAGTAACACCCAATTATAAACCATGCTTAACTCCTCCTAGTTGCTGAGCACACCATATGAAACAATCATTATCTCTTATTTAAGACTAAACTGAACTCACTAAGCATCAATCACTCACTATATTACTTTATTACCTTTAACCTCTAACCTTTAGACAACTGGTCAACCAAGCAGTTGACAAAACCCGATGCCCTGCATGAAACTCTTCCTGTCTCAGACTTTGTCTGCACATTCCAGACAAGGATCATATGACTTAAAGAAAGCTTTGTGCATAGACACAAAACACAGCAGGATCACAGCAAATCAATGCATATATGTCTAATACTTAATACAAACCAAACTCATAACAATTTTCCCCAACAATACAAACAAACATTTTTTTTTTATTATTATTATGGATCATTTATTCAATCTGACTGGGTAATTGTTTAACATGCAAAAACTAATTTTCCTCTTGAACTTCCTCAACAAAGCCTGTTCATGTTCACAGTATTACAGGCAATGAGCAGTGCCTGACAATATTCATAATGCGCTCTTTAATAGGAGCATAGTAATAATGCCTAAGCTTACCCCGAGGACCTATCGGTGCAGATGTGTGTGATTTTATGAGCAAGTCACACACATACACTCTGAAGTTTACTGGACCATTTGTACCGTTGTTGTCAATTAAAAATATTTCTTACACATTGTGTATGTACTGTAAAATCCAACAGCTGGATTGATGGATAGACAGATGGGTTTTGCTGTACATACTGTATAGCTGAGAATGAAAGCCAAGGGCATGTTGGCTATCGAGATGACAAGGGAGGAAGGGTGGGGGGGGGAGAAAGCTTGAGGCTGAACAGTATTAGAGAGCCTTTAGTAATGCACTATTTAATAATGTGGTCACAGAGCACAATGGTGGAGCGAGGGCATGTCTTATATGCCATTATCTTGGATGCACTGTGAAATTGCACACCCTATAAAAGTATAAAGTGTGCTTGCTTATTGGGTAAAAAGTAAATGACATTAATTAGTATTGCTAACAAGTTATATGATTTCGCTGCATTTTTGTTAGTTTGGATTTGTAGGAGATAATAATTCACAAAAGACTCCTAATAAAATACAGCTGACTAATACTGACCGAACACTGAAGCTTTGTGTTATTGTTCACAATGCAACGTGTTTCTAAATGAGAATTCCTGCATTACTTTTCATTTTTAATTAAACTACAGAGGAAAGAGCTCATTGATTTTGTTCAGTGATTCCTGATACCTCAATGCATTTGCAGTGTGTCTTACCGCAGTACAATGTTTTATTTTTTTGCAGTGAGCCCTCATTGCACATTGCAGTTTATTCACACACACACAAACACACACACACACACACACACACATACAACTGCATGGCACAGGATGAAAGGATATTTCCAGTGGGGAATCCCTCACACATAAAGTCACGTTTAGGGATAATCCCCTTAAAGGAAAAGGAATGCTCTCTGAAAAAAGAAGTCAAAGCGACAATTCTGCCAAGACATGAGAACATGCATTACTTGTTCAGACATGTACACATACAGGCATGATATTTGGAGTTTTTTGGCAATGCGACCTAGTTGTATGGAGTTTGCCGGAAATGGAGGGTTTTTGATGTGAGAAGCTATATGTGCCACACATGCAGAGCATGTTGAGGCGTGTGAATGGAGTCATATGTACAAAGTGTTGTGTATTTAATTGTGACAATACTTTCAGGAACACTGAGATGCTAAAGTAGAAGCAAAAAGCCTCCGTCATTTTTACAATTCATTCAATAGCACTGCTTTAACATACTTTTATGTACTTTCCTCTCATAAATTTCTATATTTATTTTCACTTTTGACATCCTCGTGCTCAGTTGATTAAACACCCACCCACTCGCCCTCTGCGTCTCTCGTCTGGGTTTCCCTTTCTCTCCTCCCTCGGATCTCCCTCCCTCATCTGCAGCGCCCTCTCTCTCCTCTCTCTCTGTGCTCTTTCCAACATCCTGCAAAATCACCCTTTTACCATCACGCCGTCTGTCTGTGTACGTACAGGGGTGTACACAGTGTGTGTGCACATTGGTTTGGATGAGTGTTTGCGTGAACGGCCATGTGAGTGTGCACATGCACTTTGACTGGACAAAAGGTAGTGAAAGAGAAGGATAACAAGAAGAGAGTAAAGGAGAAGGAGGGGGGCTGGATATGGCCATGTGGAGGATGTTGTGGCATTCGAATCGTAGCTGACCTACGGGACTACGTGTGTGACGGCTTGTGTCCCCATGCGTGTGTGAGATGGGATCTGTTCTGAGCAGAGGACAACAAACTGAGAAAAAGGAAAGAAAAACTAAAGAAGCCAGGAAGGCCAGGCTCAATAGTAAGGTACCCCCAATTGTTCTCATCTTTTTATTTAATTATGCCGTCAACTCAAGTGTTAACACATCTGATTGTATCTCTGTTTGGCTGTGTTTCAGACTCACTATCTGTTCGTTCACAGCCTCTACTCAATCCATCCCTGACATTACCTGTCCATGCTCTCCTCTCTTTCCCAGTGGCTTTCCTTCTGTTGTTATGCTCTGCTGCATGTTGGCTGTGTGAGGAGCTGGTGCAGTCGTATCTGGAATCCTGGCAGAGTGCTAATGTTTCTCCATACTCTGGTTTGGTTACTCTCTGTGTGCATCCATGTGGCGTTTTCTGTATGTTTATGTTCAGCTATGGCCACTGTGAACAAACTGGTTTTGCCTTAGGTTTTCCGAGTAAGCAAGGCCAAAACTGTTCTTTTTATATGTGTATATGTAGCGGACAGCATTGCAGGAATGTGCATATTTGAGTTCATGTGTATTCAAATATTTCTGTGCTTTAAAATGTCCAATATGTGTGTAAAGACCTGTCAGAGAACCTATATAAGACATCACGCTCATGGTCTTTTTGCTGTCAAAATTCTCTAGTTATGTTACATGGACATCCTAACCTGCTGTTAATGCTTCTCAAGGTATATTCACTGTGTGTGTGTGTGTGTGTGTGTGTTGCCTGTTATATACTGGTACACTAGTTAGGGCACAAGGATAACGTTACAAAGGGAAGTAATATCTGCAGTGAGAGTGCTGAGCATCTCAGAACTGTTGGCTTGAGACATCTTTCATTGGGATGTCCTGCAGAAAGCCTGGAAGGACCTGCTGCACATCTGGACAGCTTGATTCTCCCCATTAGGTCTGTCATTCATTCAATATGTCAAGATTTTATAGGCAATTAAAAAGCAGGGCTTAACCTCATGTCCTGTCTTTTATTTCTATTTGCACAAACCTGCAGTTGACCCACATATCAGCCAATTAAACTACACAGTGAACAAAACTGGATTTGTTTAATATTGTTTAATTCCTGGCTTTCAGAGTTTTTATCCTATATTTCTCGCAAGCAAAAGACTGAGAATTTTAGTCCCTTTTTCTTATGTTTAGTCTCTGAAGGACAACATAACCTTCCATATTAATTTTTTAGGTTGAGAGAGGTTTGAGAAAGAGAGAGAGAAACAGTGATGAAATGGATTTAAAAAAAAAAGAAAAAAAAAAAGGATTGATTCTGTTGAGTTGAGTATGCTTTGAAACCAGGCCATGTAAAGCAGTAGCCCCATGCTGTTGATAACGCACACAGTAAGCTCTGTGTAGTTTCTACTTGTAGGCAACGTTAACTCTGTGGCTTCTGCTGTTTTCATTCAGAGAAATCTTTTCAGTTCAACACATTTGTGGGATAATTCACATCTAACTTGCACCCTGAAAGATTAATTTCACCTGAAAGTCTGACAAAGACTTCTATTATCATGTTGAGTGGAGTCTAAAAGAGTTTATTCTCTATTATAATAAAAGTTCAGTGTCCAATTGCTCTCTTGATAGTAATTATATCTTTATTCCCAACTACACACAGTGGCAGATGCCAAAATAATTAAGAAGGCACGTACAATGTAATTAAAGGTAATTACAAACAGATTTGACAATTTTTGTCAACCAATATTGTATTTGCAATAAAATTATATAAATAATTAAAAGTTTAAATGAGTCATTTTACTGTATCATTAAAAATATGAACTCATCCTGATTTTTATGTCTTAAAGTTAAGACAGGCGGATGTTTCTCACTGTGTAGCATCATTGGATTCTATAATTATTTCTTTCTTGTATTTTCTAATTTGTATTATAACATAGGTGATATTATGGGGTGGGAAGGGAGTAAACAAAAAAAACAAAAAAATAAACAAACAAAAAAAAAACCTGTAGTACTTCATGGAAGGATCTGTGTCCAAGTGAACAGTCCACTAGCATTTTCCTACGATGTCCTCTACTGTTTGATTTTGTGCTTGTGTTGTTCTCACTCATATGTAAGTCGCTTTGGATAAAAGCGTCTGCTACATGACTGTAGAATAGAATAGAATAGAATAGAATAGAATAGAATAGAATTATTTGTGAACTGAATAAGCTGCTGGACTTTTGGGGAAAAAATGCTGTTCCGAATGTATGCGCACGTGTCGAAGATCTAATCAGATACATCAGACCGTTCTTAATAACACTGCTGTTTCTGACTGAAAGTATATTGACCATCAGTCATCTACTCACTTAACTTGATCCTGGTAATACTTCCTGTGAAGTGTTAAATGTTGAGTCAACATCACATTGCCAAGTTGATTTAATCAAGAGCAACCAACCAAACAATCATGGCAACAAAATGCTTTTATACATCTCAGTATGTGGGCACTTATTATTATTCTAGGTCAGGTTGTTTGAATAGATATCAAACAGGATGCCAGAGGCACAAAGTGCAATAGAGTTCTAAGAGTCATTAGCTCCCACAATCCCACCCCAACATTTCAGCCTGAAGTATGCTGGCTGCCCTCTTCTGTTCTCCTTTTGTAGCCCATAGGCATGCTTTCAGCCAAGGGTCAAAGGTAGGCCAAGACCTTCTCTGGCATTAGTTTCAGCTTTGCTGTATTTTGGTACAAGTTCTACCTGGTTGAGCTCCAGTTTAGTTTGTTTTCATCTTCCAGTTCTGCCCCCTTTCTGTCTGCCTCCCTGTGTCCTATGGTCAGTTTGAAAGCACATGACTGGACCTGATTCAGCTTTTTCTTTCTCTGAACTCTTTGATTCTGATGACAGCATGCATTCCCCTCATCCTGTCTAACCACTCTGCTTACAAACACAAGCACAAAATGACAGTCATGCATACAAATGATGATAAAGCTTTTTCTCTTTCTTTTTTTTTGGTATTCTGACTTTAATACTGAACCTAAAATCTGTCCGACATGCCTCCAGAAGTTCAGGCTATACGTGAAAATGGTTTTAGTCCAGAAACTGTCAAATGGAAGTCACAAATTTATTTTTCTTCTTTTTAATAGCTGCATTTAAAATTAAATTGCAGTTTAAACAAAATTACGTAAACAGTCAACCAGACCATCATCTATCTGTGTGCTTATATCTGTGCCAAAATGTGGCTGGAAGCACAGTTCTGCTTCTGGCCCCAGTATTGTTCACTTTACATCAACTGGTAGACCTGATTATTTAACAATAGGGTGTATTTTGGTTTTAATAGAATATTTGGCTTTTATACAGAACAGATTTTGTCTGAGTGCAACTCCATCTGGTCATAAACAAAGGTGTTCCCTTTTTTTAAATTTTATTTATTGATTGGCGAGAATGGCCAAGGTCCATTGTCCTGATGTAAGAGACAATGCTGTAAAAATATGCTGCCTGTGTGGCCAGCAGTGTGGATGAAATAGGTTGTGATTGTACGACAGAATGTGTTGTTGGGTGCCGTACAATAACCCTGCGCTCTGCAAGTTTGTGACTATGTTGTTGAGTGGGAAAGAGGCTGTGGCTTTTGCTTGCATTGTTCCAGTCTTTTAGAAAGCTTTCATTGCTCTGCCTGCCCAAACTTCACCTCATCTGCAGGAGTACTAGATATTATACCAACCTGAGACAGTATTGTTACAGGATTACTCAGGAGGAACCATGCTGTTGCGTTCAGAAAGAGCTACCAGGAGCCGGGCTACAGAGGTTAGACACAAACACATCTCTGCTGTGACTCTGGAGACAGACACTCTGCTCAAGTTACTGTCATGGTGGAAATATGCAAGTACCTTCCTGGCCGTTCATGTAGGGATGCTCGTCATGTAAAGTATTGAATAATTGCTATGTAGTAATTTTTTGTAAAATATATGGCCTTCCATCTCGTGGCCAGGCAAGTGGACGACCCATTTATGAGGACCCATTTTTTCGAAGATCTACATTTCCAGATGTGATGCAGTTGGCACATTTAATAATTACTACAGCATTACTTCATCAATACTTTATGACACACACCTCTGCCTTGTGTCTGTTTGTCTAATTCAGTGTGATTTTACAAAATCAGTACAGCCATCATAGTATGCTGAAGGTGTGTTAGATGCCAGCAGATATGTCAGTGTTTTTCAACCTTTCTATTACTACATTGTATTATTAGTCCTTTCCTCTCCTTTAACTATTACAGCGAGTTTTACTGGGTTCTGGGCTTTTCATGGTTATCTCACTGTCAGGCCATTTAATCTTCTCCAGGTTTGTTAGATTAACTGGTGATTTAAAGTTGAAGGTAGAGGTGAGTGGGATTGCGTGTGGTTGCTAATTGCCCTTGCCTCTCTGTGTTGGCTCTTTAAACGACTGGCAAAAACTGACGAAAGACTCCTTGTGATTGTCAAGATGAATGAAACAAGACGTGAGAAGAGATTACTGCTAAAGTTTTGCTTGTGAGGCATCAAATTGATTTCATATTACACAGAAACACAAATGGAGTATGCTGTGTTTGATTTTGCCATAGTTACAACACCCGCTTGCCATGTTTTGATTGTGGATTTTTGCTGCACTCATACATCATGAATCTAATCTCTGTGTGTTGGGCTAAATCATGAATCGTTTAGTGTTATTGTGTGTGTGTGTGTGTGTGTGTGTGTGTGTGTGTGTGTGTGTGTGTGTGTGTGTGTGTGTGTGTGTGCCTGCGGGTGTCTGCGTAATAAGTGTGAATAAATCCAATAAATTTCCCCCGTAAGCCACTTTATTGTGGTGCTAGTCTACCACTAAGCTTAAGGGTGTATCCAATTACTCAGCGATTTATTTTGCTGCTGTACAGTAAAGGTTGAATATTACTCGCAAAGAAGACTCCCCTCCTTTTGCTTGGGATCAAATCCTCACTATATTGGTCTTTTCATGGTGCATTGAACTTCTTCCCTTTAACATAATGTGACTCCATTCCCTCAGACACACTCCCTCGGTGAACAGAAGCTGAACCAGACATGGGCAAATGCAGAATTTGATGAATTCTAGTGATAAAACAAATGAAACCTGAGGCATGACCAGACATGAGGTGGTGTGCCCTGACATAGTGTCTTTGGGGCATTTAAACACTCACACTGAACCATGAAGCTTAATTAAAATGTAATAAGCAATAAGATTTGACAATAAATGTTATTCTTTGTAAGTAGTATACCATTGAAAATTCTTGTTTTTTAATTACAAACAGTGAAATCTTAAAATGTGTTTTTTAAATGTTTCACTGTTGTCAGAGTGGATTTCCATCATCTTTCACTTGAGATTTACATTAACATTAACATAAAATAAATATCTTTATTATTGATGTTTACCTTTCAATTCACTTTTATACTACTTCACTGTTCATGTAATCTGAATGTTACAGTAAAAATTATTGTAAAACTGCCAAAACACTGCAAAATAAACAGCCTTAGTTTTCTGTTAAACCCTAAAAATCCTTTTAAATTAAGCCTAAAACAGGTTTTTATAGATTATTAAGAAGGTTTTAAGACTTTTCATGGACCAAATGTTTTACTGGACTACATTTACTGGACCCTTGCTGAAGTTTTTGCTGCAGTATCATCAGCTACAGGAGAACAGAGTGACTGGAGTTAAAGTCCATTTGCAACTGGTCTGAAACAAGTTTACTGAATCTATTGTTATGATTGTAGCCTGGTGTAGTATACATCATTCACACTTTAAGAATATTGGCTCCAATTACAGTCGTCCCCAAATATTCACCCTCCCATTAAGAAGCAAATAAAAAAAAAAAAAAAAACAAAAAAAAAAAAAAAACAACTGCTTGTTAAATAAGCTGAAACTGACAAAAGTAGAAATAAATACAATTTTAATGAAAATTATTACATTATTTTCTAATTCTGGTTCGATAAAAATATTTTTTTTCCAAAAAGCAAAGGATCAAGATAAAATATTATATGTTACATCAGTCATAAATGGGTATTTAGTTGAACAGCCCTTTATGTTTCCACTACAGTCAGGTGTTTTCTGTTCCTCTCAGTCAGACTTCTGCTCCTGTTGACAGATATTTTGACCCATTGTTCATCAGAAAAGTGCTTTAATTTGTCCGGGACTTAATTGTTTGTTTGCTTTTTTTCCCCTCAACTTACTCAAATTAAAAAACATTGTGCTATATCATGAAGTTATATTTTTTCCAAATTTTTGGTTATGTTCCATTTTTTTCTCCAGTTATTTGAGTCATTGTTGTAAAATCAGTCTTTTATTTAATAAAAGGGAAACTGTATGTATAACATGTTAACATACTTAGAAAAAAACATTGAAATTTATTTATTTGTCCAGTCAACATGACATCTGGTACCGACAGTGTTTTTTTTCTGTAACTACTTATTTTTATTGCTCAAAAGGTTATACTATTACTTATATCAGTCATATTTGCTTCTAATCAAACATAATTCTGATTGTATTGTTTCCATTTCTGAATTCAAAACAGAAATCCATTTGTAATAACTTTATGAAAACACAAATAGGTTTATTATTGTCAAAAACTGACAGGGTTTAAACACTGTGTTACATGGTAAAACATCAGAAAATACCAGAAAAAAAGGATGAAAATATGGATTAAAAGACTTAAATTTCAACTTAAAAAGGCACTTCTTGATTTTTCTTGTTTCAAGCTGAGACGACAAAAACCATTTAAAGGGGTCCTATTATGGTATTTTGAGTTTTCTGAGCTTTCTACAGTACTACAGTGTTGAATCCTCATCATGCACATAATAGTTCCACTTTAAGGTAATTTTAAATCCAATGTCACATTGCATTTATATGAAACAACATACAGATATTCATCCAGTATAATTATCTCATAAATTTACATTATTAATTTTATACAGCTTTTAATTTTAATTAATCACATCAAGTCAGTTTTACTTATATTATGGGTGTCTTGATTGTGAAGCTGTTATCACAATTAACTTAACTTAACCAGTTGTGACTTTTAAATCAGAAAAAAATACTGAATCGCTGTTCTGTCACCGATTCAGTCAGTACATTTGAAACCACGATCTCCAGATCAGTTATTGGTTGATCAAATTTGGAGGTTTGTGCAGCACCCTGAACATTTAAAGCAGGACTCCCTATGGTATATTTCTTGATGGCAAAACACTGTGCTGCTTCCACATTTTCTGTTCTTTAGTACCATTTATTATAAATGGATCATTCATACCCAGTCATCATTCCAGTTGAGTTCAGTTGTGCACAATTATGTTGTTTCCTTCACACTACTTAAACCCAGGCCAGAAAGTCTAGCAATGTTTATCCTATGTAACGTGTTGCAAAACAATATATGTATCAGTCTCCAGCAATTTGGAGCGAGCCGTGCTGACATAAGAGGCAGGGATAAAAGGATATGTATGGCATTTGATGTTGGCTTTGTTTCCTTACGTCATCAGGATCGACTTAATTACAACTTTAATCTAATTCATCCTTCTCCATTCTTTTCTTTCATGCTTCTCTAATGAACCTCTTTTGGTGCACCAAAGTGAACATTTCTATTCAAGAGAAGAAACTAATAGCACCTTTTGTCAACCCTTCCCACAGACACCCACACACACACACACACACACACACACACACATACAAAACACATCATTTTAGCATTAGTATTCTAATGTCTGTGTCCATACCTGTCACATCACTGGACATGCAATGCCAAGTAAGGCAAATTAATTGGAAGTTATACAGTAATAGGAGTTTTTGTAGCATGACGCATCAAGAGAAGTTAAAGGGTTCATGTTTTCTATAACTAATCTACAAGACGGCTCTTTGAGAAAGAATTATTCATTCATTTTTGTGGGTTCTTGCAAAGAAACTTCTTTTAACTACATACAAAACGTTGTTTGTAGCTGCTGAATAACACCCCATTTCTGCTAGGAATGAGGATTTGAATGCAGAAACAAACACTACAGACTGAAGAGGTGATTTAATTTACTCACAGAAAACACCAAGTCTTCTCCGAGTCTTTGTCTGCCTGCATGCAGGAAAGGGAATTGGATGGCTCGGCCCATTCCTCTCTGTTAGTCCCTGTCTGGTGTTAATGGCTACTCAGTCACCTCCTTTATACATTGGAAGTTAAATATTTTTGCTTTGCTTTATAAAAAGTCAAGAAAGAACAACTTTTAATAGAAGATTGTGCAATTCATTCTTTAATATTGCTGAACTCAGTAACAGAAGAGGAAATAACCTTCAAGGAGCGCTGCAGTCAGGATGGCCCCTGATCTGAAGGCACAGATTGACACTTATTGGATAATAAGTAATAATATTCTGTTAGTTCAGAAGCACTCCTCTCTGAAATGATTACAATTAACTTTTTGTGAAAATCCATAGTCTTACTTCTTGTGGAGTAAAATTCAGGCATAAATAATGTTCAAATGGATTTGTTGATTACTTAATTGGTTCCTGATGGAGAGAAATACAAAACATAACAAAAAAGTAAAAATAACTCAAAACTATGAAGTAAATAGATAAATAAATAAATAGTCAAAAGTTGAAGCTTATATAACATAAATACCCCTTTTAACAAAACAAGAAAATGAACAATTAAGGAAATTAAGTAAAGCATTTAAACCAGTTAAACAACCTTTTGATGCATCGGCGTACAGAAATATCTTATAATTACTACACAACTTTTTAAACACTTCAAACAAATCACAATTTTTTTATATTTTTAAGAAAATTACTTAAAAGTGTTGTACTAGCAACGACAACACAGTAACATTTAATGTTGGTTTGTATCTTCTGTTTTTTAAAAAATTAAATGATTCATCAGATCCTTTTTATTTTCTCTTATTCTGAACATTTGCTGGATGTTAGACGTTATTTGTTCTTAGTCTTGACATCAATTTGATTTATTTTGAATCTAATAATTTATTAAATCTAAGTATGCTACTTAAACAAATAATGGATTCGTTTTTTCACAATAATGTTTATTAATATTTTAATGATTGTCTTTTCTAATAAAAAAGGGGAATTTGTGTTTGCTCAACACAGTATATTATATATGGTTCATTCAATGAATGATAGAAAATAAACAACATTTTTCTTATTGTATTCAACAGTTTATTATGTTCAGTTATAGCAATGAGAACAGACAAGAGAAGTGATTTAACAGAACAAACAAAAGAACACCAGCACAAAAACAGAAACAAAAACCACCACAATGTTATTATTTAATATTCAATTCATTAAGGTTATCACTCCAACAGGTTAATTATCAGTTAACTATTAGTCAGTCAGCCAGGTCATGAGGAGGTTCCATGTTAACATATATTGGTCCAGTTTATCCAGGAAAAAATATGTCACTCTCTTATAGAGAGTTGTGCCAATGTTGATGTGCATTCCTCACAGGGAGGTGGACATTTTTCTTTGTTGTTTTGTTTTTCTTTTGTTTTTTTACCCAGTGTTTTAACAGTCATGCAACAATCAATGTTGTAAGAGCCTAAATAATCCATTTTTTTCCTCAAAAGATGAAAGACATTGTCCTGAAGCTCCATGATCGATGCCAGGATTGACAGTTTTGCAGAGATTTAAAGCTTGTTGTGCAAGACTTCAGATACTGTATAATCTGATGAATGTTATTCCACCGGTCTGGACATGACCACAGTATACGCAGGATAGAGACTAAACAATGACTTTTGACATTATAGGTTTTTAGTTTTATCAAATATGAATGCAAGGAAGTTATAAGATAAGCAAATATGATGGTGATTAATAAATCATTTCTTAAAAAGGTTAGAAAGTTATATAAAGGTGACAAAATGATCCCAGACAGAATAGTAGAAGTCAGATTTGCTATGTTGTGCAACTCAGATCTACTGTTTAAAGATCTAATTTCACATTGTGCCCTGCAGTGGACTAGAGACCTGTCCAGGATGTACCCTGCCTCTCCAGAAGGCTGCTCGGATAGGCTCCAGCTCCCCTGCAACCGCTGACTGGATTATGCGGTTCAGATAATGAATAAATGAATGACTTTCATATTGTCTGAAATAATTTACGGATATTATTTTAAACCGTACATAATATCACACGAGTTAAATTAACCCTTGATAAGTAAGAACAAGGCTAATAAATATTAGAATTAAATTCCACCGGTTATTTGTTGTTTGTTTTTTTTTTGTTTTTTTTAAAAAACAGCTAAAGACGCTTGAAGAAAAGCCATGAACTTCACCAGCAAACTGCACTATACAGCTCTTTCATCCAGGACACTACATGGTGTTGCAGCAGAGCTTTTCTTCACGGGAGAAAATGCACTGACTGTTTTGAACATGCAACGTCGCTGATTCAGCAAAGAAATGCAAGAAGATGGATTATTTAGGCTCTTACAACATCCAAATGGATACCAAGTTCGCCGTTGATGGGGGTGCATGATGAGGATAATGGAAAAGTTTTGTTGTGTTTCTTTAAGGTGAACTACAACAAAGTTGAAAACTGCTTAAGATTAACAAGGTTCATTTAAAACATAATTGCAAATGAAGGGGTGAATAAAATAAAAACAAAGTAGTAAACGGCTGCAAGCTGTTCAGAAGACCATATCTGTTCAGAATCAGTTCTGAACAGGTTCTGACCACGCTGTCTTTAAACCAGTCTTTGAAAAGGCTGAATCCGTGAAGATTAAAAAAAATGCCGTCATCCTTGAGATAACTTGACATATGGTTGTTACACATCAAATATTGTCCATATCCTGCCCGGATCCTTTCGTTGTTACAGACCCGCAACGTTGAGATGTAAATTCAGATAGCACAACCGGAGCTCACACACTGATCATGTGTATAGAATAATGATGCAGAGCACGTTAAAAGAGAGATGCCAATAAGAACAGATTATAAGAAAGAAGATAAACTGTGAAATTTCCTTTATAAAAGCCTTCTGTGGTTTGAGGAAATTTCACAAAAGGGCCATATCAAAGTATTATAACAGCTTTATTCAGTGTAGTCCGGTCATCATGCAATTGAAACAAACTCATGATTTGGTTTTCAGTAGTTCAACTTATAATAACTTCTTTTAATGTAAACCATATCAGATAAAATATTTGCAAATTTGTGGTGACCTGGACACACTCTCCTCATATTGCTGACAGGCTGACAGGTCAACAGCAGCATTAACAGCAGCACCTTGGCAAAGGTAACAAACTGAGGCAGAAGAGTGAATGCAGAATAAGCTTTGGCCTTTCTCCAACGAATGAATGAGGAATACTCAGATGGGATAGAAATGATCAGCTTCTTTTGCTACGATAGGAGCAAGTTAAGAGCGGACATCTTTAAAAATATCCTGAGTCAGTAGTCATCCTGAGCTGCAACTGCAAGTTGGCCTGTTGTACAGTTTTATATCATTTCACTGCCCTGAAGGCATGGGTCATCTGCTGGAGCTTTTATTGGTGCCAGATCCACCACCACCACTAAGCAGGTTCGGCATATTAGCAATGGTGAGGCAGGGAAACGAGGGCAAACTATGGCATCAAGCACAAGTGTGAAAAAAAACAAACAAACAAAAAAAAAAGTGCAAGAAAATGCAAAAAAGTGCAAAAAAGTGTGTGTGTCTGTGTGTGCAGAATGTGAGGAGTTTGTCACTATGTGTGTCTGTTCCTTATTCTTTTAACTCATTTTGTCAACCATTCATAAAAAAAATTGTTTCATGTTTAAGTCATAAATCTTAAGTCTTAATATAAATATTTGGATGTAAAATACTTATCTTTAAACAATTTTTTAAAGGGGCTCTATGTTGCTGTTTCTACTTTACTGAGTTTTCTACAGTTTTATAGTGCTGAATACTCATCAGACATATGAGTGGCGCTGCTTGTTTTTCACCTAAATGCATGTTTGAGTTTTTTAGCACTCTCTACGTATGGTTTCCATGGTGACAGAAACGATTGGTTTTAGAGAGTTTTTTTCTACTTTGAAATTTTAGTGACATCCTGGGGGAGGGACTCAGTTATTGGTCATCTTCTCTCGGTTATGCACGTTCACGAGAAGAAAGCCACACCCACCTTCACTGCTCAGTATAACTACTCCTAGCAGTTGACCAATCAGACGCAGCCCACAGGCAGGACATAGGGCGGATCATAGATATCATAGATACGTCGCCTCATTGAGCACTGGAGAGTGAACCAGCGTCGCCGCCATATTGGATGGGTCTCCGCTGTCGAGTTTTGCTGCAGCGTCAACGTAGTTTCCCTACAAAACTTTTTTGTGGAACAACGCGTATACATTACACACTAAAAAAGAAACACTTTTCTACATAATTGGTTGATAAATAATATTAACACAGTGAATAATCTCCTGAATGCAAGTGAATTGTTAGAATTATTATGATATTATTATTAGAATTATTCCTACACACCAAGAACCCAGTAGAGGCAACACAGGATTAAAAAGTAGAAGTAGAAAAAAAGCGTAGCATATATGAGTAACGAAGCAGAGCGCTGGAGGATTTAATGTACTGCACAACGGACAATCATGAGACAAGAAGTGGGGAGAGGACATTACATTTAACAAAGAATGAATGAAGAATAAAATAAACCTAAATTAACACTAATACACACACACACACACACACACACACACACACACACACACACACATATATATATATATATATATATATATATATATATATATATATATATATATATATATATATATATATATATATATATATATATATATATATATATATACTTCTGGGACAAAATAGAGTCCCAGTGCTGTGCAAGTAAACACCTTTCAGGACCCATTACAGTTTGCATATGGTAATGGACTTGGGGTTGAAGATGCCATCACATACCTGCTCCAGAGAGCACACTCTCATCTGGACCATTCAGGCAGCACTCTGAGGGTCATGTTCTTTGATTTCTCAAGTGCTTTTAATACCATTCAGCCTGCTTTGTTATGTGAGAGGCTCCATAAATTCCAGGTGGATACCTCCACAACCACCTGGATCTATGACTACCTCACAAACAGACCACAGTTTGTGAGACTGAAAGGTTGTGTGTCTGAGATGGAGGTCAGCAGCACTGGTGCACCACAAGGAACTGTACTCTGGCCATTCCTCTTCACACTGTACACCTCAGACTTCAAGTACGACTCTGAGTCCTGTCATCTGCAGAAATACTCTGATGACTCTGCAGTTGTGGGGTGTATCAGTGATGGACAAGAAGCAGAGTACAGAGAACTGGTCAGTCAGTTTGTTAAATGGTGTGGTGACAATCATCTCATATTAAATAGCAGCAAAACAAAAGAGATGATTGTTGACTTCAGGAGGAACAAGAATAAACAAAGCACTGTTTCCATCCTGGGAGAGGAGGTGGAGGTGGTGGAGGAATACAAGTACCTTGGAGTTCAGCTGGATAACAAACTGGACTGGAAATGCAACACTGACTACATCTACAAGAAAGGTCAGAGCAGACTGTACTTCTTAAGGAAGCTGAGATGGTTTAACGTCTGCGCCAAAATGTTGCATATCTTCTATAAGTCTGTTGTGGAGAGTGTAATGCAGCCATCTTCTGGGGTAGTAGCATCAGAACCAGAGACTTGAAGAGAATCAACAAACTGATCAAGAAAGGTAGTTCTTTGCTTGGAGTAACTCTGGAGCCGCTGGAGCTGACTGTCTAAAGCAGAATGCTGCACAAGCTGATGAAGATGATGGAGGATTCTTCACACCCTCTCCACAACACAGTGATGAAACAACAAAGTGTGTTCAGTGAGAACACACTTTGTATATATATATATATATATATATATATATATATATATATATATATATATATATATATATATATATATATATATGTATATATGTATATATGTATATATATATATAGTGTAAAATTAAAAAAAAGACTGGTTCCAGGTGGTGATTCAGATCACAACCAAAGTCTAATCACTTCTTTCTTATTCCATACTGGAAATGTCTTAAAAATGTGATCGAAATCCTTCCTTTACAAAGCAAATCAAATCATACTTCATTTTGACAGAACTTTTCATGCAAAAGCAACTCAACGTGCTTTACATAATAAACACAGCTTATGAATATATAGATGTGTTGCAAACAGACAGACACAGAGCAGTGTCACTGAAAACTCAACCCCCACCTTGGCAAAGTTGAAAATGCTTGAATAAAAATTACTAAAACTGTAAATTCACATCATTTTTCCTTTATTGTAGTTTCTTGTAGTTTTCTTCCTTAACTTGTATTTTTCTAGTCTTCTGCATATTTTGCCTTCACATGACCCCATTTTCATGTTTCTGCCACTCGTGATTGCATTGCATATTTCATCGGACATGCTTCTACACCCTCATACTCTGCAATACGTCCATGAATTATAGAATAAACTGACAAATAAAACCAGCGAGGCCATTGGACTTATTTTTCTGAGTTGGCTTAATAAAGATGAGGTTCTGTTTCATCGCTTCTCTAGTGACTTGAGATGCATCCTTACATTGTCAGCCTTTTTGTTAAACTTTAACAACCAAAGCAGCTGAATGCATCCCTTTAGTTTTCAGTAGGTGATTTTGATTTAAAAATAAAAGAGCACATTTATACCACATTATGCTAAACATTTTTCTGAATCACAAATAAAATGAAAAATAATAAATCATGTGTGATAAAGTCTTGCAAATTATTCTCCATACCTCACAAAGCTGCATATCTTTTTTTTTTTTTTTTTTTTTTTTTTAACTTCTGATTAAAGCTGTCGTGTGAGTGGAGGCAGAAGATTTCTGATTTAGAGTCACAGAAGTGGTTCTTGCTCACTTTGTGTGTCTAATTAAAAAACAGTACCCTGTAGCAGGACAGCTTCTGCATGAGGCATCTGGGAGACAGGGGTGAAAGCCTGCCTGATTGTGCTCCAGACTTTATAAAGTGAATGTCAACAAAAGTAAATGGAGAGAGAAACAGGAACATGCTGTGCCAGATAAGGATGTTTGTGTTTATCCATGTGACTACACACAAGAAAATATAATCTCTTTAATGTCTGAATGTTAAAGCCACAGTTTGTGATAAGCTTTAATGTAACGAAACATCAGACAATACTCTGCTTTTGTCTTTTAACATTGTTATGCATTTCATTTCCTGCATGTTTTAAAGTGTTTACAAGTAATTGATTGGATGAAATGAAGTAGTTTCAGTTGTCTTGATATCCACTTATCTTTGTGACACTGTCAGGTCTGATTTATTAGTCATGAATGTTTCCTGCTACACTGTCACTCAGCATAAATAAATATGACAGCTTCATGCTGATGAGTTATATCCAATGAATGAACCAAAGGAACAAAGGAGCCACATATGAGTCAGCTGTGTTGAAGCCTCAATAGGATCATTGCTAACTTTTCAGGGAGGGAGGAAGCCGGTCAGAGCTGGCAGGCCCAAACGTGTTGTGAGGGTCTGCTGGGAACGTCTGGCTGAGTCCCCTGTCAGAGCGAGCTTCAACTCCCACCTTCAGCAGAGCTTCGAACATGTCCCGGGTGAGGCGGGGGACATTGAGTCCGAATGGGCTGTGTTCCGTGCCTCTATTGCTGAGGCGGCCAGCCGGAGCTGTGGCTGCAAGGTCGTTGGTGCCTGTCGTGGCGGTAATCCCAGGACTCGTTGGTGGACACCAGCAGTGAGGGATGCTGTCAAGCTGAAGAAGGAGTCCTATCGGGCCTTCTTGGCCTGTGGGACTCTGGAGGCAGCTGATGGGTACCGACGGGCTAAGCGGCATGCGGCTTCGGCCGTTGCCGAGGCAAAAACTCGGGCATGGGAGGAGTTCGGCGAGGCCATGGAGAAAGACTTCCGGACGGCTTCGAGGAGATTCTGGTCCACCATCCGGCGGCTCAGGAGGGGGAAGCAGTGCTCCATCAATACTGTGTACAGTGGAGATGGGGAGCTGCTGACCTCAATTCGGGACGTTGTGGGTCGGTGGAGGGAATACTTCGAAGACCTCCTCAATCCTACCAACACGGCTTCCCATGAGGGAGCAGAGCTGGTGGACTCAGGGGTGGACTCTCCTATCTCTGGGGCTGAAGTCGCTGAGGTGGTCAAAAAGCTCCTTGGCGGCAAGGCCCCGGGGGTGGATGAGATCCGCCCGGAGTTCCTTAAGGCTCTGGATGCTGTGGGGCTGTCCTGGCTGACACGCCTCTGCAGCATCGCGTGGACATCGGGGGCAGTACCGCTGGATTGGCAGACTGGGGTAGTGGTCCCCCTTTTTAAGAAGGGGGACCGGAGGGTGTGTTCCAATTACAGGGGAATCACACTCCTCAGCCTCCCTGGTAAGGTCTATTCAGGGGTCCTGGCGAGGAGGGTCCGCCGGATAGTCGAATCCCGGATTGAGGAGGAGCAGTGTGGTTTTCGTCCTGGTCGCGGAACAGTGGACCAGCTCTATACCCTCTCTGGGGTCCTGGAGGGGGCATGGGAGTTTGCCCAACCAGTCTACATGTGCTTTGTGGACCTGGAGAAGGCATTCGACCGTGTCCCCCGGGGGCTCCTGTGGGGGGTACTCCGGGAGTATGGGGTACCGGACCCCCTTGTACGAGCTGTCCGGTCCCTGTACGACAGGTGTCAGAGCTTGGTCCGCATTGCCGGTAGTCAATCAATCAATCAATCAATCAATCAAATTTTATTTATAAAGCGCTTTACAACAACCTTAGTTGACCAAAGTGCTGAACAAAGATAAAAACAAGTAAAAATATAAAATAGCAGTTCATTCACATGTAAAAATCTCAACAGCCAAAGGCTGATCTAAACAGATGAGTCTTTAGCCTGGCCTTAAACAGAGGCAGGTCCATGATGGAGCGTAACTCCAGAGGCAGAGAGTTCCAGAGTTTGGGCCCTGCCACTGCGAAGGCCCGATCGCCCCACTGTTTACACCTAGACCGAGGGACCACCAGGAGGTGCTTATCAGAGGAGCGCAGGGCTCTGCTGGGCTGGTGAGGAGTCAGGAGGTCGCAAAGGTACGGAGGTAGTAAGTCGGAGGTAGTAAGTAGTAAGTCGGATTCGGATTCGTTTCCGGTGAGGGTTGGACTCCGCCAAGGCTGCCCTTTATCACCGATTCTGTTCATAACTTATATGGACAGAATTTCTAGGCGCAGCCGAGGGGTTGAGGGGATCCGACTTGGTGGCCTCAGGATTGGGTCCCTGCTTTTTGCAGATGACGTGGTCCTGTTGGCTTCATCTGGTCGTGATCTCCAGCTCTCGCTTGAGCGATTCGCGGCCGAGTGTGAAGCGGCTGGGATGAGAATCAGCACCTCAAAATCTGAGACCATGGTCCTCAGCCGGAATAGGGTGGATTGCCCTCTCCGGGTCGGGAGTCAGGTCCTGCCTCAAGTGGAGGAGTTTAAATATCTCGGGGTCTTGTTCACGAGTGAGGGAAGGATGGAGCGTGAGATCGACAGACGGATCGGTGCGGCGTCTGCAGTAATGCGGGCTCTGCGCCTGTCTGTCGTGGTGAAGAAGGAGCTGAGCCAGAAGGCGAAGCTCTCGATTTATCAGTCGATCTACGTTCCTACCCTCACCTATGGTCATGAGCTGTGGGTCGTGACCGAAAGAACGAGATCTCGTATACAGGCGGCTGAAATGAGTTTCCTCCGCAGGGTGGCCGGGCTCTCCCTTAGAGATAGGGTGAGGAGCTCAGTCATCCGGGAGGGGCTCAGAGTAGAGCCGCTGCTCCTTCGCATCGAGAGGAACCAGTTGAGGTGGCTCGGGCATCTGGTCAGGATGCCTCCTGGACGCCTCCCTGGTGAGGTGTTCCAGGCACGTCCCTCGGGGAGGAGACCCCGGGGAAGACCCAGGACACGCTGGAGGGATTATATCTCTCGGCTGGCCTGGGAACGCCTCGGGATCCTCCCTGCAGAGTTGGCAAATGTGGCTGGGGAGAGGGAAGTCTGGGCTTCCCTGCTTAGGCTGCTGCCCCCGCGACCCGACCCCGGATAAGCGGCAGAAGATGGATGGATGGCTAACTTTTCAATCCAGTTTGTTCAATCCAATTCAGTTCAGTTTTATTTGTATTGTGCCAAATCACAACAAAGTCATCTCAGAGTGCTTGTCTGATAAAATCATTTCAAGTCAATAGATTGTGATCCAATACCAGCCAGTTCATATAACAAAACTAATAACTTCACTAAGGAAACCAACAAACTGCATGGAATCTGGCTTTAGATTCAATCCTCCATCTTGAGCATGCACAGGGTGGCAAGTGACAGTGGAGAGGAAAAACTCCCTTTTAACAAGAAGGAAAAGTTTGAATGTTTTCACAGAACCTGGCTCAGGAAGGCTGGTCATCTGCCTTGGACAAGTTAAGAGGTTGGATGGACCAAGAAAGGTCACTGGAAAGTTCAAAACAATAGTACTTTAAATGAAACACTTTTACATTTTTGTGATTTACTTTAACAGAAACCATGTTGACATGAAGACAACAGAAATACAATGACCACAGATGATTACCAAGAGAAAAACAACTTTATGGTTCAGAAAAAACAAGTGTCCAAAACATAAAACACTTTCACAGGCATTGATGCAAACTTTCATGAGCAACTGCAAAAGATGTTACACTAGCAAAACACTTTCATCAACTTTACAACAACTTTACATTGACACGATACGCTTTTACAATTTTCTTTGCATCCTGCGAAACATTTAAACAAGTTTACCAAAAACTTCTGAAGTTTGCATCACAGATTTGCCCTTGGTTAAGGAGTTTTAACAATGTATTTTTGTTTTGTTCATGTCAACATGGTTTCTGTGATGTAAATGCTCATCATGGTAATGTAAGTGTTGCAGAGGATGTCCATGTACATCTTAGTAATGTGTTGCAGAAGATGTACATGTTCATCACAGTAAATATGTAAGTGTTGCAGAAGATATAAACGTGCATTATGGTAATGGAATCCTTGCAGAGGCAGTAAATGTGCATCATGGTAATGTGTTGCAGAGGATCTAATTGTGCATTGCAAAAATATAAAAGTGTTTCACTCGATGAAATATTTTGCACCTGCCAGCCACTGTAAAAGGGATCAACAGGCAACACAGCTTCCAGCCAGGGACACCTACTGAAAGAGAAGAAAGGGAAATCCAGCTTAATGACATCAATACTGTCATAAACTTTAACATGGAAAATAAAAATCAGAGAGAAAAAGGGAAGGAAGAGTTCAGTCCAGTCTAATGCCTCTTTTCAATTGGTATCAGCTTGTCTCAACTTAACTCACCTCAACTCATCTCAGCTTGGTCCTGTTTCTTTTCCATTACAATTTAGTACCAGGTCTAAAATGGGCGGGGTTAGTGTGAAATCACTGTGACGTCAGTGTTGTGCACGACAAGCTCTATAACAACACAGGACCTAGACGCAATCTGCAACTTGGTGTGCGGCATAAATTGTATCTATTTGTTGGAAACACTTCCAGTCTCATCTGTTTGTCACTTTTGAGCTTTTTCAGCTTCTCTCGACACTGCTGGAAACTCCGTTGTTAGCCGTAGCCACTGAGTTGGAAAGCTCTTGATGGATTTTTTCATTTCGTGTTGCTCCATCTAGTTCCCTCTGTATCCTTTCCTCAGCAACCAAGCAAAGAAATGTCTCCACCTCAACGTTGGACCACAGAACAGACTTTTGTAGCGCCATTGCTTGACACGTAATGTAAACAACTTGCGAGTTGGAGTCACTATTCCATCACTCCCTGACTTCTGATTGGCCGTGCCCCTGACCAATAGCGGCATGTAGTCTGACGATGTCGCACACAACCCGACTCAGCTCGCTTAGAACCTGGGCTGAGAAGTTCCAAAAAAAAATTACTGGTAAACAGGCACAAAAGCCTCGTGGAAAACCCTACAAACCGAGTCGAGGCGAGTTAAGTTGAGACAAGCTGATACTAATGGAAAAGAACCATAAGCCTATGGCTTTATTTGCTGGCCATAAGGGATTCTATTGTTATCGCAACTCACGTTTCTTTCTTAATTTAAAATGCTGTGCAACATGAAGACACAAGACCGTTATAGTGCTGTTGGAATTCCTTTTACTCTAAGCATATGTTTGTACTCCTGATGCACGGTCAGCCATGTTGTTGGCATTAGGAGAATAAATTAGTGTTTCACATCTGTCTGAAACTGCAGCCTCCCAACTTTTTATGCTTAGCTCCCATCATTCTGACAGTCCTCAGAGCATCCTCATGACCCACTGCACTCACTCTGGTTTTGTTGCCTGAACACTGTGAGCATGTGTGTATTTTATGGGCCAGCTCACATTCAGGCAGTATGTGATCCTCTGAAATAGGCATCTTGTTGGTGAGCATTGTAATTACTGCTCATCCATGATAAAGCCTACTGTAGGCCATCTGCGGGTTGTTGGGGGCTATGTAGCAGTAATGAGAGTAAATATAGGGCAGTGATGTGCCTTCATTATGTGACACTTTACTGTTATGCCCTGCGATATTTCAACAATTGCATTTTATGATATATTTTTGTTGAGTTTGTGGTTTTCCAAAATGCATTCCTATCACAGGTAAATGGTGAATGCAGGTCTGGACTTCCGTATGCTGTAGGATGACATACATTGAATGAGAGGATAGAATGAGGCTAGGAAAGTTTATTTATATAGCAAAATTCAACAACAGGGTGATTCTAATTGCTTTACAGATACAATAAAACATTACAAAAAGAGAAGCATAAATTAAAATAAACATTAAATCAAGGAAAAAGAGATAACATTAAATAGAAATAAATTAGACCACTTCCAGGCCTGGTTAAAATGGACAATCACATCAAATGCAGGACAGGAAAAATGTAATCTGTTGAATTTTTATCCAAATTTGATATTATTAAACCTGTGTGTTTGTTTGTACTGTAAGTAATTGGTTTTAAATGCAGCAGTGATGACACACCCTCATGAGTACTGTGGTTGTTAGGATGTTTTACTTGGAGAAATTACTGAGTGATTAATAGCTTAAGGCAGACAGCTGGGCTGACTCTGGCTGAAGCTGGGAAGTCTATGCAGACAGAGGTGAATGTAGATAACTTGCTTTCAGCTCTTCATACAAAGCCTGAATCATTTGTGGGGATTTTGTTAACAGTAGACAGAGTAAAGAATACCTGCAACAATCTATCTGTTGCATGTACGTTACAATTTAGAGCAAAATGAATTCTTCAAGCTGTGATTTTGTAGTTTTTACAGTAGGAAAAGAAATAAGACAATTCTGGATTCATCCAATCTTGAGATGGCATTAAGGGGTCTCTACTTTAGCTGTTCTTAGGACTGAGCTCTTTTGAACTGAGATGTCTGATATTTCTCCAAGCATCTGTTGGAACTAGTTCCTCAGGAGATGAGACTATCCTTGAGAAAATAATCATCTAAATAAAAACAGCTTCTCGTATTTGCTTCTTGTTCCTGATAGTTGGACACATAGACTTGTAGATCTACATGACAGAGATATGTGTAGTGGTATTAAATCTGACAATCCATGCAGTTTGCAGCTCTTACATTCAGTTGTTTAAGTAAAGTGAAGCTGTTTTCGCAACAAGTGCTGTGGGAGGTTTCATATGGGATATTTCCATTAGTCTGAATATAACCACACAAAGTCACACTGAACCATAATGCAAGCTGCAGGTTCAGTTATGTAAAACAGAAAAATAGTCAACATCTCATCTCATGTTTTCTTTCCTTTAAACGAAACTGTGTTTTATTTCTGTGTATTTCTAGGGTCTGTATTATAGTTTGATTGTTTTGTGTCTGTGTGTACATTTAAATATTAGCCCTGTTTATTTAACTGACACATCTTGGTTTGACACACATAACCCCTCCTCCAATGGAGAAATTATTATTGACATTTACTGCCATATGTTGGGGTGAAGTCATGTTTTTTGTTAAAACGTCCTTTTTAATGATAAGACAGCAGGCAAGGGCTCATTGTTTCAACAACCAACCTGCAGGTGATTTCCTTGTTTTTTATGGGTTAGTGAATTACCATAGATTTTAAGAACCGATTATCACTGCTGTTTCTTTCTCCTCCTCACCCAGATAAGATGCTATCATTTGCTTTTCTCTCTCTGTCCCCTTTTTCTTTGTCTTTTTCCATTTTCTCGTCCCATTTTTTTTTCTAGAGTTGGTACAACATGTTCAGTGTATTCTCACTGAAAGAAAGTGCCAAGTCATCCTTCCAAACGTTCCCTCGAAGTTCAGGATCAAGACAAGCAATTTTGCTGTTTCTTGTCTGTCAAACAACACATAATGGTAAAGCTTGGAAACTGTGAGAACGGAGAAAACACTTCTTGGCTGTTAAGTTTTCATCTGAACCATCCTTTTTTTTTTCCTGTGAACTTTTTCTTTGTGTGCTTTCTCTAGTGTTTCTGTGAGGTTCTTCACTTATTTTGTTTTCACCCCAGACTGAAGCACTTATCGCCTGGTTAGGAGGGTTGGATTCAAGGTGAACGTGAGATGAGAATAAATTGTAGGTTGTGACAACAGTTTCAGAATGAAGGAGACAAGTGAAGGATTGACTGACTGTTTTTATTTTATCATAAGGGAAAGAAAGAAAGAGGAAAGAAGCCTAAGTTTATCAAATATCACCCCTTTTCTATTCCCCTAAATGATTACAATAATCAGTCATCATAAATACCATCTTTACTAATAACTATTAGACATTGCATCAATTTGTTATAATAATAATAACAACAACAACAATAATAATAATAATAATAATAATGATTATAATCATAATAATGATGATGATGACAGTAAAAAAAAATATACATCAAGCGTTAAAGGTCGATACATGCTTGTAATGGACCTCTATAGTAACAATAATCATACCAATAACATTACATACAAATACAAATACAAATACAAATACAAATACAAATACAAATACAAATACTAGTACTAATACTAATACTAATACTAATACTAATAATGATAATCTGAATTGTGTTTATTTAATCTGTAAGCCAATAAAACTTAACAATACTTAACTTAGACCCAACCTATGGAAAACTGATCAGAGTACCTACATATTTCGGGATATTTACCATTTATAACCATCTGATGTGTCCAATTTTTCTAATGTAATCTTGCTTTCTGGTGTCCATTAAGCTGTAAAAGACAAACATCAGATTTTTTTTCCACAGGATTTTGAGCAACATTGTATGAATGTATGGTATAAGTGTCTCAGAAACTGTTTGTATCATATAGGTCACTCTGGGCTCTTATGGGTTAATTGGTTAAGTTGACCTATGCGGTAATAATAGTAGTGATAATAATAGTAATACAGAGTTTTTATATCATCACTCAATTCCATTTTAGACAACACATTATGGTTGCTAAAGTTTTTCTTCTTGTAAAAGCAAATAGGGGCTACACGGTGGCACAGTTGTTAGCACTGTGGCCTCACAGCAAGAGGGTCACTGGTTCAATCCTTGGCTGGGGAGGGGTTTGGTCAGTGACCTTTCTGTGTGGAGTCTGCATGTTCTTCCCGTGTATGCGTGGGTTCTCTCCGGGTACTCCGGCTTCCTCCCACCATCCAAAGACATGCATGTTAGGTTAATTGGTTACTCTAAATTGCCCCTAGGAATGAGTGTGAGCGTGAGTGGCTGTTCATCTCTCTGTGTGGCCCTGCGATGGACTGGTGAGCTGTCCAGGGTGTAACCTGCCTGTTGCCCAAAGCCAGCTGGGATAAGCTCCAGCTTCCCCGCAACCCTGAATTGGATTAACCGGTTCAGAAAATGAATGAATGAATAAAAGAAAATAGGGGCTAAAATAAGATGCAAAGTGTTCATTGGACATAAACTTATGATCGCATTTACAGCATGTGTCCTTTTGTAGTACAACAATAAGTTTGTGCTCCCCTGTAAGTATGTGCAATAAACTTAAAGGAACAAAATGTAACAGGTCTTTTTCATAAGTTTTGATTCAGATCTTTTTTCTTCTTTTTTAAAATGAGAAGAAAAGAAATGACAATAAAGAACATTGCTGGCAGCACAGCTTATAATCAGAACTCCCAGTGTCCCGATGCAGACATCCCAAAAGTCTGCTAAAAAAAAACAACAAATGTTGGAGAAAAAAAGAAGAAAAAAAGCTGCACCTTGTCAGGCTCTGGTGGTCTTTGTGTAAGTCTGCAATGGACCCTAGGCTGGACCCCTCTGTCTCGACTTGCATTTAAATGAGTCTCTGCAGTTTCACTCGTTGCATTTATAATGGTTTTTATTTATGGATACTTCGGTTTCCAGTGAGACAACCATTAACATTCCCACAAAAAAATACCAGTTTGTATTGCATGTGCCTGTTTTACTCCTCTGAACGTCTTTTGATAAAGTTTTCTTGGAGTGTGTAAATCATTTGTACTGAGTCCGCTACTTTTTAAACACATCATTTCCCCAGTTCAAGTTTCTCTGTAATTACCTTCATGGTGGAAGATTTAGCTTCCAGTAGAAGCTGGTCTGGAACGACAAAGTTGTGTTGCATTGATGGCAAACAGGTTGTCAGTAGATTTGTTAAGCTATGTGTAACAGTTATTGTATTTTTAGATATTTTCAACATTTCTTTGTCATAAAGACTAAATTAGGACAACAAAGTATTAGTGAGAGTTAAGTGCCATCTCATTCTTAATCCATGGGATTTAATATGATGTCCTGAATGGATGTCTCCTGAAGAACAACCCATATTATAATCCCCCTACATCAAACCTCACACTTGGTACAATTCAGTCCAACAGTATCGTTGTCCTAGCAACCACCAAGCCCAGACTTGTCCATTAGATTACCAGATGGCAAAGCATGTTTCTAGTGGTGGTGGTGGGTTTGTCACCACTGCATTGCACTTGGTGATGTTTTGCTCGAAGCTCAGCCATGGAAAGCCAACAACCAAGCTGTCTCGGTACTGCTGAAGGCCATATGAAGTTTTTAAAGTGAGAGTATTATAATAGGATTTAAGTATCTAATAAACAACTGGTTACATGATGATGCTGTTTGTTTGTTCTCTGCCATTTTAGTGATATAGATCCTTGTGATGTGAGTAGGAAAATATGCATAATGCAAATGTGAACTAGTGAGTTTGGGAAAGTTTTTTTTTTTTTTTCTAATTTACCTACAAACTCACATGATTTTCCCAGGAATTTAGGTGACCATGGATGAGAAATTGTAAGCAGATTGTGTCACTTGAAAGCATATGAAGAACAGACTAATAGAGGAGACTGAAAATGAATTTAATTCAATGATTTGTAATCTTATGGAGTTGGGATGGAAATCTTGCATCCTGCTGTTGTGTCAAATAAATATATAATTTGACTATTAAATTGTTTGTTAATTAGCACTGATGCTGCTTGCAACCTGAATAAAACTCGCAAGATGACAAATTTAAGGCTTGTAATTAAAATGGATTTTCTCTCAGCAGCATTAGAGACATGCATTTCATTATTCAGTGAATTTCACTGAGCAATAATTGTGTTTTTTATCTGGGCATTCCTGCAACTATGGAGTCATCGATGCATGTAGATGTCAAGTCCATCAATGAACTCATTGAAAGTATTGATTGGCATTTCTATGTCAGTGGGTTATAACCTCCCAGCAGTTTTTTCAGTTGCAGGCAGGATGTCATGCAGTTATGCAGGACACCCTGTTTTGCGTCGTATACATTCTTTATATGTCATATCGATTTATGAAAGTCTGTTAAGTGAACACAGACATATAGAGCACCGTAAGTCACGCAGGGTAGAATGCACTGAGACACTCTAGTGGCCTGCCCTGTTTTAATACAACTATTAATGATTTAAGATAATTTCACAGTTTCATTAGTTGGTGTTAGTCTGTTTTATATTTTTTTGCTTATTGTATATTTTCTGAACAAAAGGAGAACGAAAAACCAAACCAATTTGCCAATTGTTGTGATGGTTTTTGACCCCTTTGTTCTTCTTTCTTTCACTTTGGCCTGTTGTCATTGGCTTTTTTATACTGCCGTTTATATCTTATGGCATTTTATTCTTCTTATGTTTATTTATATCTAGGCCTTAGATGAGTAGGCTACACACTTTTCGCGTTTGTGTATTTTTCTTTGTCCTTTTGTGTCTGTTATAGTGTTTGTCTACCTTCTGTTTATTACTACAGTTACATCGACATTGTTGGGTTTCAAGTTTGTATTGACAACAGTGTCCTTCTTGACCCTGGTTTTATTCAGGGTTCAAAGCAGTGTCATTGTAGAACTTGCCCTTAACATGGTCCTGACGAGTATATGGTGTTGAACTGTTTATACAATTTAAATGTACATTTATTGACATGGTCACTCCAATAACAGCGGAGTTGGCTGCTATAGTTGTGCAGTTTATACAGTTGTCATTTAGTTGAGTTTAAGAAAAAAAAAAAACAGACAAATGTTGAATTTTTTATCATAATATTCCATAAAATGGGTTGTTTTTACTCCCAGTGGAAATGATACACATCCAGCATGTGGTAATTAACTTGTGGTTGTGATTAAAGGTAACCTTGTAAATGCAAACAGACCAGAAATCATCTGTGAAGCAGTGATGTATCCCATTTGCAAATGCTTGGAAGACACATTTCTGTATGCATGTACAAGCTTGTGTGAAATGAAATGAAGAACGTGCAAACAAATAATTGTTTGCCCTGTAATGCCTCATAACATGGTTGAACAGTGGCTCTGTATTCCAGTGAAAAGCAGACAAGCAGTCACAAAGTTCATGTAAAAGCAGCTAAGAACTAAGACTAGAACTGGAATTTCTAATATGCAGTTCAGAACTATATTTAGTCAAAATGTTCTTGTCTCTGTTTATTTATTTCAAGTGTAGCAGATAATTGCAGTGTTAATGTTTAACCTCAGAGTTGTGTGTGTGCAATAGGGAGCTAAAAGCAGTGGCTATTCCTGTGTGTCTAGCAGAGCTCCTAAGCCAGGGTGACAGGACAGTTAACAGCAGCAACTACAGTATTATGGATGAGATTATTTAATATTCTGAAAGGATCACAGCCCTTTGCCAAGAGCAGAGTAAAACTGTGGATTCAGGCCAGTAAGAGGGCAGACTCGGGTCCTGTAAGTCCCAAAAGCAGCAAAAGACTTCAGTGCAGTTTGTGTCTCAAAATGCAAAACTGTGACCCTGTGTCAGAACACTCTTAGACAGTAATTACACATAGAACATAATTATTTTCATGCATGTAGATATCCCTGCACCAAGCAAGACTTTATATGTATATCAGAGCTTGCCTTTACACACTAGTAAAATTTAACCATTGATGCCAAAACATGTGTTAGAATCTGGTCACTTCTCAGCATATTCTATAATTAATTTAGTGACACATTGCTGTAAAAGCTTGTTAAATACGCGTACAATAGTTTATTTTTCTTCTTCTTTTTTGGTAAATGTGGCACTTATTTAAGTATAACTTGTCCTATAATAATTATTATTATTATTGAATGAATGAATGAGTGGATTATTTTTATTTTCATGTCAGGCTGTTTACACAGACCATTCCCTTCAGGTATAATTCAGTAACAATAACAATTTTTTTCTTCCTTTTCCTGTTCCATCATCCTGACATGCCTACAAACCATTAATATATATAGATGCATACACTGTCAAATATTTACACATACCTACATATAGACATACATATATACATATATAGAAATTATTGTTATTACACCAAAGCACAACTTAAAACAGATAAGACTATTAAACAACAATGTCAGTATATGTTTTGCAACTTATCTTGACAACTAAAAATGATGATGCAGTGTTTTATGGACAACTTACATTGCTACTGAGATAACTACAATAAAAATGGATATTTATTGGAGATATTTATGACAGTCTCACTCTTGACCACTGTTTTTGGTTATTAATATATATTATATCATTTATCCAGTTCTGGTCTGAACAGCGCTCTGACTTTGATATCTGAATTTAACAGCTTATCTTTTTCTGATAAGTTTCATGATAGTCAAAATGTGAAAACCTTCACTGCACAAGATAATTTAGGACAAAAGCTCTTTATCAGCCTTTTGTTTAACAGGCAATGAGTCACAGATCAGATTTTGCTGGTCACTAGGAAATGATCCCAGTGCCACTTTAAGGTATTGTCTCAGGTATTATGCAGAACGCACAAATGCTCTCATTTACACACTCATACACAAACACTCATAAACACAACTTCACTGCTTCCCACTCATGGACATTGGCTGCTGGAGCTGTCTTTGTATCCCATCACCATAACAACTGCCTCAAACCACATCTGAAAAAAAAAAGAAAAAGCCAAAGTGAATTTCTCTCACTCAGTTTGACTCACTGATGGTGAGCGCAGCGGTCGGCACATCCTTCCAGCATGTCAGCGTTGTGTGTGTGTGTTTAGAAGAAGCGGGCTTGTACAGGCAAGCGAATGGCAGATGACTCGGTGTGAAGAGAAAGCAGGCTATGATGTAAAATTTGGAAGGTGGTGGAGAGTGTGACTTTCAGAACGGGGACTAGACAGTTTATGATGTCACACATGGTGAGTGTCGGAGAGTTGCTGCATTCTGTTGTCGTCTTTGCATGTGCATGTACACGTTTGTAAGACCGTTTATTCTGATTAATCTCATGCCTTTATTTAGCTGTGCCAACAGTAATTTCTGTTTGTGTGTCTGGATACTTTTGCACATGTGAATGCCTCAGGCAGAGAAACCTTGAAAGCATGGATGATGGTAATGAAAGTTCTCGGTAAAGTTTATTTAAAATAATGCAAATGTGTTATTATATCTGAGAGATGCACATTAAGCCATATTGTTCAGATAAGTTCTCATTTAAATGCTGCATCACTGGTATTTATGATAGTGGAGACATCTTCTTTCATTGTGTTCTGACTTACTGTAAATAAGATTATATTTGCTTGAAACATTCACACCATTGTTGTGTGTCTGTTGAGTCTGTGTTTCCCTGTGTTTGTTTTTCTTTTCTTCAATTATTTGAATCTATTATGAACTGAATTTATAGGTACAATAATCACAGATATGCTTTTATCAGCATTAGCAGAGATGATAGATATTTTCAATTATCACAAAGGAAAGCTAATAAAGGAAATAGAGAATATTTACTTGTGTTTTCAGGTGGGTAGGATTTGCATGCCAGTCTGTAAATGTGCCTGTGCTTGTGTTATGAAACCTTAATCCACTGAGGTATAAGTGTTGCTCTTAGGCAATGTACAATATTACAACCATTATATTCGAACTCAAAATGTGACATTAGCCTCAGGATCTCCTGTTTCTGGCTCTAATCTCCAAAGAAAAAATCTAAAGCTCCGACCCTGCCTTTTTTTGGTCAGTCCTATAATAGCTGATATATCTTCTGGTCCATTTGCTTGGCATGACAGAACAGAAATAAAACCTTCAAACACAGAAGCAGAGAGCAACGACTGTAGCTTTCATCTCTGGACTGCATTATTAAACATCCCCAGCCACACGAGTCTGACATCACCCAATCACAGATGTGTCTTTCCCTCCTTTCCCTTTCCCCCATTCTCTTGTCTCCCTCCATTAGGCAAACTTGAAGAAGTTCATGGAATATGTGCAGCAGAGGAACATTGAAAAGGCCTCAAGGTTCCTGGAAAAAGGCCTGGACCCTAATTTCCATGATCCAGACTCAGGAGGTAAGCACATCCTTAATTGGAAATATGTATATATATATATATATATATATATATATATATATATATATATATATATATATATATATATATATATATATATATATATATATATATTTATATCCCACCCCTAAAGTAGATTTTCTTTTCCCAACGTCAATTTCTTTGCCTCTTCATGACTGTCTTCACCACAAATGACCATTTATGGATTTTCTGAAATAAACCGGCTGCATGTCGGCTAAACTGGATTATTCACTTTGCTAATCTCCTCATGTATATGCAAATGTTTGTCCAGCCATAAAAGAGATTTCCCTGCTGTGTGACCTGTAGTCTGGCAGATGAGCTGCAAAGCGGGGGGAACATGAGAATAGGTTGATTTAACACCAACAGGAAGCAGCTACTTAGGCAGGCTGGAGGGTGACAGTTGCAGTGGCCAAGGCAGTTTTCCAAATGTAGAGATGCTGAATGTGTAAACCCACATTTATAACTGAAAATTATCATCAAATGCTGACAGTATGCAGTGTTTGGTGGTCACTATCTAAAGAGAATTTGCCAAAATAAAACTGGATACATTTTCATCTTTAATGCAGTGTGCTTACTCATCTTTGTATTTTATAGAGTGTCCACTAACACTGGCAGCACAGTTGGAGGGATGTGCAGAGCTCATCAAAGTGCTGAAGAGTGGAGGGGCACATCTGGACTTCAGAACAAAGGATGGCATCACAGCCCTGCACAAGGCTGTGCGCAGCAAGAACCACACAGCACTTATAGTGAGTAGAATGTACACAGGCATACACAAGCTGACACATCTGGTTTCTATCTTTTGCTGGATCAGTTGCCTATGATCTGTTGCTCTGGCAAAAGAAACATAATCAGGCAGGCTGGTAGTCTCTTATAGCAGGTACTCAGACAATGGAGTACAGAGGGTGCTCGAGCAGTTACTCAATATATGAGGCTAATGTGACCTCTTTGAATGGGCTGGCAAAACCACTCAGTTACCTTGAAAGTGAAAGGCTGTATATGAATCACACAATTGTTATCCCATTGAGCCAGAGCTGTGGAAACAGGAATTTATTATGCTGTCATTGCTAAAGACGGGAAATAAAAATCGGTTGGACTCAGGAGCCATTTCCCAATTTTACTTTGAATTAGAACCATATAGTGGGCTTATCAATACCTGTATCAGTGCCGAAAAGGGCTGGTCAGCTCACTGACTACAAGTAAAAAGTATCAGACATGTGAGTGTGTTGCTAGAGGAGGCAATCCAGATCATGGCTATGTTTAACTGAGAAGCATGACAATGACAGAAGCTCTAATGTCTGTACTGGAAAGACCAATAAAAGCAACAGATTATAGAACAGACAGAAATCCTTATGCGGAGGACCCCAATGCCTGATGGCTACCCTACTCCAGGCTCCGGTTGGTGGGCAGCCACACTGTATTCCTTTTCTTTTATTCAATCTAATTAACAGAATAATATCCTGCTCTCTTTGCCTGCCTCAGAGTACATCACTGACAAACTGTGACTTTTTCTCTGTTTGGGAAAATATTCCTGATGCATCTCTGCCTGTAGGCTTAAAACTGCTTGTTGATTCAGCAATTATTATAGCTACATGGATACTTTATTATGGGTGGGAGTGAATTTTTGTGACATGTGCTTTGTGTGCGTTTCAGGTCATGTGTTAATACAGAGAACAGAGGTGAAAATATGTTCTGTTACTTAAATAAGAAAAATTGCATCTTATTTAGTTGTTTAAAAAGAAAGATTAAGTATAAGCCTGTACTGAAGAAAAGGCTTAAAGCAGGGAAGGCGCTACCATAATGGTATTGTAAGAGGAACAATGTAATAAAAATTTGCACATGGTGAATTTGTTTCTGGTTAAAGTGGCAGTATTGCATTAATAAGCATCACAACAGTAGTCAGTGTCTATTTCATTGCACTTTTGGTTGACTTAAGGTGAATATCTGCATAATTTTTAATTTAGGTGATGTTTTATTTTCCCTTTCTTAGACCATATGTGTAATGTTTGGCATCTAGTTTGTAGACATTATTGGTCTGAGTAATATTGTTTATTTGTGTGGAGTTGACAGAGATTGTAAACTCAAAGTTTATTCTTTTCAGAATATCAATTTGCTTTTTTTTTTTTTTTTGACAGAAGTACTCTCCAGTAGTCTCACTTTTTTGAAAAAAGTAAATCTGTGTTGTATATTTGTTTCACATAGAAAATGTGGTCAGAAATTGATAAGGGGATAGATTAGGAACCAGATTGATAAGCAGAACAGATCATGGAATTGATTTCAATACCATCTTATCAATTACATCCCTATCATTGCATCACAGTGCTACTAGGTCATGTTACACGTTTTTGCCAAAAGTATTCACTAACCCATCAAAATAATTTAATTTTGGTGTTCTAATGACTTCCAAGGCCACAGGTATATAAAATCAAGCACCTCGGTATGCAGACTGCCTCTACAAACATTTGTGAAAGAATGGATCGCTCTCAGGAGTTTGGTGAATTCCACTGTGGTACCGTGATAGAATGCTACTTGTGCAACAAACCAAGTTGTGAAATTTCTTTGTGATTAAATACTCCACAGTCGACTATCAGAAGTATTGTAACAAAGCTGAAGCAACTGAGAACAAAAGCAGCTCAGCCACAAAGTGGTCGCATGTAAAATGACAGAGCAGGGTCAGCAGATGCTGAGGGGCATAGTGCGCAGAGGTCACTAACTTTCAAGCGCTACAGGCCTTAAAACTTCATATGGCCTTCAGCAGTACCGAGACAGCTTGGTTGTTGGCTTTCCATGGCTGAGCTTCGAGCAAAACATCACCAAGTGCAATGCAGTGGTGACAAACCCACCACCACCACTAGAAACATGCTTTGCCATCTGGTAATCTAATGGACAAGTCTGGGCTTGGTGGTTGCTAGGACAACGATACTGTTGGACTGAATTGTACCAAGTGTGAGGTTTGATGTAGGGGGATTATAATATGGGTTGTTCTTCAGGAGACATCCATTCAGGACATCATATTAAATCCCATGGATTAAGAATGAGATGGCACTTAACCTCATATGCACGAATAGGCAGACGAGTTAATACCATAGACTGTATGTAAAAAGATGGACGGAGCTTCCGTGACGTCACCCATAGGTTGACGGTAGGCGGTTACTACCATTGTCATCTTGGCAGGAGCGTGCGTGTCATTTCGCCCAGAAAATACAAATATAGGCAAAGAAGTAGAGCTGAGAGGGGGGCTGTGACCATGTGGGTGGATGATTGACATCTAGCAAACTCCAAAGCACCTGTAGCTAAGAGATAACCGAGCTATCCCGGAGCTAACAGGAGCTAACCAGCTAACAAAGGTAGGCAGGCTAAAGCTAAGTCACGTTGTTAACTGTGGTTGTTCCACGTTCTTCTTACTCGAAGCGGGAGATCGGTTTCCTGTCAATCAAAAGGACACACCCCTAAATATGCAAAATTTTTAGATTAAATTACTTTTAAACGGGGAGTTAGGAAAAATCCACTCCCCCCACAGTTGTCATGAAGGTAAACCTGACCTATTAAACCTAAAATGGATTTTTATACCAGACTGTAAGCATGTTTGTTTCTGCTGTGAAGTTGCCCTTTTTAACATGGGAGTCTTTGGGGATTTGCTCTGTTTTGGAGCCCCTAGTGGATGAAGGGGGAACTGCAGTTTTATGCACTTCCACATAGACTTCACTTTTAACCACCAGAGGTTGCCGCTTGGTTCATACTTTTGGCAATATAGTGTATTTGCGTGTTCTGTTTATGTTTCCCTTCTGTGACATGCCAGATCCAAATCAATGGCTCTGCAGAAGATGACAATAATTTGTTAGATAACATTTTTATTTGAATCCAAGTGCGTTGTACCAGGGAAACACTAAAACTTGCAGGATGGCAGCTTACAAGGACCGGAGTTGGAGACCCCTGCTTAAAACCAACAGCCATTCTAATTTTATGTTGTAGTTAATTTTATCTTCACTGACAGTAGAATGACCTGTTTCAGGTTTCTGGTCTCTCTGATGTTCACATTGCATAGTGGAACATTATTCCAGTTTAGATTTGTGACTAAAGACATTAAAGCTGTGTCTTTGCTCCTCAGACACTGTTGGACTTGGGTGCATCACCTGACTACAAAGACAGCAGGGGGCTGACTCCTCTCTACCACAGTTCGATGGTTGGAGGAGACCCCTACTGCTGTGAGCTGCTGCTGCATGATCATGCACAGGTGGGCTGCATGGACGAGAATGGCTGGCAGGAAATACACCAGGTAAATACACAGTGACACACACACACACACAAGTTGATGAAAATAGTGATGCGTTGTTTGGATGGAAATGCATGTGGAGGGTAAAAAGTTTTTCTTTTTTTTTTTTTTTTAAATATCTTTAAGGTGATTTTTCTGTTTCTTCTTTCAAAATGTCCCTTTTTGTGGTTGAACCTCTATATAAAAAAAGGTTTTTGGGAAAAACGGGTAAAGCCACATATTTTCAGTGTTTTTTCAGGAGGTAGTCTCTTGCTCTGGCCAAATGAAAAACAAATGAAGAAAGACAGCTTTAGAACTCAGCGCAGTGTCTCTCCTCTAAATGAATGACTGAGGATGTTAAAAGAAGCGAAATATACAACACATTACTGTCCTACTCATGCTTTATGAAGGCTAAGATGAGTTTTATAAGCAACATCTTCATTCATTAAAATTGTGCTGCAGAGATGCTGGCAGAGCTTAAAATCGTGGAGGCTGCAGATTTTACTTTAAAAAAAAAAACAGCAACACATCACTAGTTTAAATTCACAGTTTAAAATGCAGGTTTTACTGGGACTTTCTTTTTAAATTGAAATGACGATTACTCACAACCCTGCAATTGCTCTCTTCCATTTTTCCAGGTGTGGAATGCTAGAAAGATGTTCAGTTTCCACTTTGCCTAAAACCAGAAAGTGTTGGGGGACTAATTTCTTTTGTTTCTGTACTTCACACTCATCTTTGAAATCTTAACTCTGCAAAAAATTGCACAAACAAGGAAAGAAGGGACAAAGTTTTACTTCTTTGTGATGTGACCCTTCCTTCTCACATTTCTTTAAATATTTTCTAGCATTGAGGATGTGATGAAGCCTTTCAGGTTGTGTTGTGTCTTTATTTTGTGTGGAGTAGATGTTTTTGTCTCATCTTGTTGGAAGAGACAGTAAAAGATGAGGATACCAAATGATGAAGCATTTCAGGTAGTTTGAGGTCTTGTGTGGAGTATCTGTTTTTGTATTGCCTTGATGTAAAAGACAACATAGGACAGGCATTCCTGGTGAACATTTTGTCTCAGATCCTATGTCAACATTGCCTTTGGACAAAGTTAACATAAAGCATCTTTTCTGCAATAAAGATTAATTGCAAATGAAGAAATATGCAAATCACTTCCACTTTTTTACAAGAATATTCTCTCACACATTTGACTAAATTGAGGTCCTCTACAAACTGTTGTGTTTTTTTTAAATGTGTTGCAGGTTTGAAATGTGAAGATAGTATTTCTTTTAAGCAAGTTAAGTTAATAAAAAACACATATTTTGGGATATTTATGGTTTCAGTTTCATAAAATGAAAAGTAAACACTGAATTTACGGCTTTTTGTTTGTTTGTTTGTTTGTTTTATTATTTTATAAAATAATATTTTATTTATTCACTATTTACCATTGACAAAAATGCCCATTCAAACACACTCAAACAGATCTAGATGGACAGTCCATGAAGTACTATGACTAGAGAAAGTCCAGATAGAACGTACTCTACAGGTCAGTCCTTTTAGTCTCCAGGTTGAGACTTCTGCATTTTAAAATGGTCAATAAACGGTCCCCAGATCTTTATAAATTTGACATTAGTGTCAGATAAATTATATTGGATCCCTTCTATGTATTAATAGGACATCATGTCATTCAACCAGTAATGAAAACTGGGAGAAGTTGCGGTCTTCCATTCCACCAATATGAGCCTCTTTGCAACAACCATGCCAAACAAATGTCTTGCTGAATTGCTTGGGAAACGAGCAATGTTTGATCCAAATTACCAAGAATTGCTTTTAGAGCATCAGGCATTATTATTTCCACCTATATATCACTATACAATAATTATCAAGCATGGAACAGAAGAAAAAATAACCATCACTTGTTTAACATTTGTCACATAAGGGTGAGATAGAAGGGAAAAACATGTATGGAGTCTGGTTTTAGAATAGTGCAAACAATGAGTAACCTCAAACTGAGGAAGCTTGCATAAATCATTCAAAATGACACCATTGATGACTTTTGCCGAAGCCTCTTTACATGCATACGAGAGGTTTGCTTGGAACAAGGCAGACAAACTGTGAGACCAAGGATTTAACTGTGGGGGGTTTTCTCAGAAAAGAAATCATGTTGTGCTAGTAGCTTGTCGGTTAGATTAAAAACAATTGTCCCACCTGCAGACATCGTAACAAATGTGATGATGGGAGATTGAACCTAAGTTGCAACTGGGCAAATGAGCAAGTCATTATCAGCATAAAGGTCTTTAACTGAGATCAGACCATTGTGTCACCGCTGCATAAAAACAGGACCCAACATAGCTGCATAAAATACTGGATATGGGGGGTGAACAGATAGATCTGGAAGGTCCAGCTTTAATCTTAATTTGGTTGAAGATTTTCAAAGAATTGCATGAGACCTTTTAACAATATTATTGTGAGATCAAATTTACTAAAAAAGTAATGTGGACAAAGGAGCTCTAGTATGGGAATAAAAATTACAATATCATATTAAAGGCCAACATCATTACTAGCATACTAATGTCGGAACATCTAAGATCTGGCATCGCAAGTCCAGCAATAATGTATCATAACAGGTAGCCCGAGGCCACCTTCTGACGTGGAGGTGCACTTTAAATAAGACAAGATAAAGTAGAAAACAATGGAGACAACTAAAACTGAAAAATGATGCTGTAAGATTAAAAGGTAGATTCTGGAACAGACAGAAGTTTTGGGGGTATACCATTTTGATAGCATTTACTCATCCGATAAGAAATTGGAAGTAATTTCCATTTGTCAGTCATAGGGTGAGTCTATCAACTAGTTCAACTGAGTAAACCTTTTTTTTTTTATTGAACCAGCTCTTGCATACAAGAAATTCAATTGTGACATCATTATAATGGCAGTAAACTATTATATATCCCTACACAATTATTATGACAACCGGTGAGTTAAACTGACTGTTGGTGAGTGAAATTACAGTAATATCACCCCGTTGTGAGGCATCTTCGTAGCAACATGTTAACCAACTGATTCAGATCAGCTGTATTTTAATAGGGATATGAGAGAAACGCACTGTAGCTTGACAGCGGTTGTTTGGCATAAAAAGTACATGGAGGCCAACATGAAATAGTTCCTTTACTTTAGCATATTTAACAAATGTTGTAAAAAAGAAATACAAGTTTGTTGAAGAATGTTAACTGTTGGACCACGGTATAAGCAGATTAAACAACTTGGATCCGTGCATTTTGACAGCTGTAATGCACTTCGCTGTGTGCCGTTGTGTTCTAGACTCCGCGTTGTGCATTATAACCGTCTAATGCACGGCTCCTCATTGTTTAATCCTTACCTATATAGCTGTGCAGGACTTTTTTTTTCTGTTGAAGTGTGGGAATGTTATGCTAAACATATTTAAACTTACTGAATAAAAACAATCTGCAATTATGTTAAATTTTACGTTTTTCTGTAGTCAATGGTACAACTTACCCTGTATTCTTTGTCCAGGTCACTGCCCATCATCATCCTCTTTTGCATCTCAAAGTGCAGCATCACATGTTGTGGCCTCATACTTTCTATTATATCAGAACACAAATGTTCTAAAACTTTATTTGTATCTTCTCTTCCTTTCATCTCTTCTGTTAATGTTTTTCTCCTGCTATGGCTGAATATTCTTCCAAGTGAATTTAAGCACAGAAATGAGCCCTTTTCACACTTTTAAAACCTGATAATATTTGGCTTTTTATGGAGTAAAAATTAGCCCAATCTATTTCTGAGAAAAATTATTCTCCAGTAGTCTCACTTATTGATTAATTTCTCCTCTAATCAGCATTGACAGGAACAACACCCAGGTGCACAAACTAGTGGTCTTAAACAGTTTGCAACTCACTGTGTCCACTGGCTTCTCAGATGTAGTTAAAAATGATTCACTACCTGAATACTGGAAATTATACTTGCACAAAATTGTAATCTAATGCAGCCTGCAAGATTCAGTTGAATTTTTCTATCTTATAGATTTGTCTATTTGAACATTAGTCACTGAATTTTACTGAAGTTATTGTGTATTCTAGCCATCAGGGTAACCATGGTTATAACACATTATTCCAGTCCAAGGGTCTTTATTTAGCTTCATCAAGTGGGTATATGTATATAAAAAATGGTGCAAACATTCTGTTTTTGCATTTTAAAACAAAACAACATAGACCTATACAGGAATACATATGCTGCATGTATGCCATATGCAATCTTATCTTTGTTTTCATGAATTCCATATTTACACAGTAAAGCCAGCAGTCCGTAAGCTGTACACATTTTGCTTCATTTCACGCCTTCAGCTCCTGTTCCTTGTCTCTTTCTTTTTCTGCTTGTTTTTCAGTATTAGCATTCCTGTGGTATGCATTGTCTACAATAGGATACTGTGTATAGGACCTGGTAACCAACAACAATCGCTGAATCATTTGTGTGCTGTCTCGCAACTGTCACACACACGTAACCCAGTGGGAAAAAGGCATTATGTTTTATTATATATTTCTTTTCTTTTCTCCGTTCTGTCACAAAAGTTTTAATGTTTGGTTGATGTGATGGTAAAAGAAATTACACCTATGAGTTATTCTTATTATCTGTGTTGAGCAATCCACAGTTTTGATTGGAGGGAAAGTCATAATAGAGAACACCTGCATCATAATCGTGCAGACAACCTTATGGAGTGAGAAGGATATGATAGGAGCGGAGATAGGATCGCCGTGAGCAGCTTTTGGTAGTGTCTTGGCTCGGTTTTTGGTGAACCTGGGAACCATTTGAATTGGAATTCTCCCTGTCGAGGAAGATTGAAAGCAATCCTTAAGCCACTACATAGAGGAGTGGAAAAAACCGCATCCCCTCTTCCAAAGAAGAAGAGTCTATACCTCGCCTGCTTGTCTGGTGGTAGGACGGATTGTACAACTAACCTTTTGACCTTGACTTGACATTTTGACTGACTGAAACGTGAATTGACTGATTGAAGGATTCCACTTGAACTCAAAGGATACGTCCTAAGCCTGCAGGGTGATCGAACAAACTTAAAGGGACAAATACCAGGAATTCATACCTTTTACTTCAGAGAGAATTATAGACATCAAATCTGTGCTTGAGTTTACAGAACTTTTTCATTTTGTGTTTTTTTTTTTCTCTCTCTGTTCTAATGATACAATACTGGGCCTGAAGGTCTGAACATTGTATCAACCTGTTGATTAGTACTATAGTTGAACTTCATCATTCTCATCAAACTCCAATACAGTTGTTAAAAGTACCCTTTGGTTCCAGTTCCTTTAGTATTTACTGAGAGTTCTTATTATTTATTTTCAGCCTTTCCTATTGAGCTTAGAAACTAAACTGGTCCAATAGGGCCCTGCAAACCTTAATCTGGGTTACACACACTTAGAAAGACAGAACACAAGAGTGAGAGAACCATTATTGGATAAGATGTTTGCTTCTTTGTCAGTGACAAAGGACAAAACCACAAGAAGATGGTGAAATAAGAAGAAAGAAAAGAGAAAAAAGATAAGTAATTAAAAGTTTGTTATTTTAAACACTTTAGAATGAAAACAGTATCATTCTTATCAGAATAATGTCACACATGAAAATTTTTCCTCAAGTGAAACAGACAAGACTTTCCTTTCTTCTTAAAGCGGGTTAACAACATGCAGGATTCCACATAGGAAGCAGATTAGGATCTTTGTCTCCTCTCTTTATGTGGAAAATGAAAGAGGTAGGTCACATTAACATTAGTGTCTTCAAGACAAGAAGATGATTCATTTGGCTGGTTTTGGACAGGATTAGAGGCTAGGATATGGCTGCAGCAGTATTCCACAATATTCATTAAATCATTGTGATTGGTTAAGATGCTCAGATACTTTCCAGGTTAAAATCCTCAAAGTGCCTTTTGTTCACCTTTTGCACATCTCTGTTAAATTCACTCTTCTAATAATCTGTAATCTTTCTTTTCAGAGGTATTGCAGTTGCGTCCTTTCAGCTAGACCTATATGCAAACAAGGGTTATTTTTGCAGAACAATAAACTTTTTTAATCTGTCATTTTAGGCATGCCGCTACGGCCACGTGCAGCACTTGGAACACCTGTTGTTTTACGGAGCTGACATGAGCACCCAGAATGCATCTGGCAATACCGCCCTCCATGTGTGTGCTCTCTACAACCAGGTACCAGTGGTCTAAAAAAAAAAACAAAAAAAAACATTCCTTTACATTTTGTTTGGTTGAGAATAAGATTTGTCCTCTGTGGAATTACATTAGTATTTGCTGGTTGTCCATGACACAGTTTATATCTAGTGCCAATGTTCAGCACCACCAGAGGAGAAAGTGTCACATTCAGAGGTTGCAGCAGTGAATGGACAGGTTCTACTCGAAGACGGAAACACATGTCCCATGAGACAGCGTTGACTATATGTTGAATAATTAACGGGGTCCACAGTCTTTTCCCTTTTGGTTTTCATTGCCTAAACTTAACCACATATTAAATATTCATGCTTGTTTTAGTGAACTTCTGCTAAAAAAAAAAAAATGTTGATGTTGTACATGTAGTCACGTCAGAATGCATGCAGAGCTTCACTTTTGCTCCAAATTCAGGTTGAAATTCACATGTCTTTTGTCAATCACAAACATATCAAAAAATTCCAGCAACTGTCGCAAAAATCAACGACAGAAATCTTTCATTTGCAAAAAATATTCAGTCTATTAAATTAGTCCTTGAGAGAAGGATACAACTTAGTCTATAAGCCTCAAAAGGCTTTGCACACATACTTTGGGGTCAGTTTATCCCATTCTTCCATGCAGATCCTCTAAGTCCATCTGATTTGAAATAAGCGTCAGAATTGGCACATTCAAAGCTCTTCATGGGTCGCCTCCCATGTTAGGTTCTGCTATCAGGCCCACTAAACACAGAACAAGAAAAGCTGAACGCATCTTTGAGGTTTCCAGACTGTCAGACATTTTATAATTATTCAGAGAATATTCAGAGTATTTCAAACTATTTCAGAGAAGACACAGGTGAGTTTATAAACATGTCTGCTTTCTTTTCTTCACTTGATAAAAAAAATCTGCATGTGTGGAAAATGGGGAAGGAATCTGGATGTTATCTTAAGGAAATGGATGCATGTAAATTGTAGCATTTGTTGTGGCTGTTATATAAGTGTGTATGCGTCTGAGCAATGACTGCTGCAACATTGAAACCTAGTCAAGCTTTAGTGTGTTCCTCAAGGACATTTATATAACACAGATAACACAGACTCTTGATGTTCCTGTACACAGCCCTCACATTTGCTGGATCGTTTTCTCATCATGGATTGCCTCCTAATGTGTGTCTGGATTTTTATTCCAGCTAGAGTTTATATAAGTGGCAGTCTGACTCATTGTTATCATCTACCTGGTTATTAGCGCTATTACTGCTTGTGTTGACGATGGGCTGAAATGGAAGATGACTGATTCAGACTGAAGTGTGGCACTAAAGTGTGACCAAAAATCAAGCAGTTTTCCCCTTGTAGTTGTAAATTAAACTTGCTTCCAATACATGAAAGTAGCAAGCCGCTTTAGCCATTTTAAATGTTCTGTTTGGTGGTTTCTATTTCTTTGCTTTTCTCCTAACAAGTCACATCCAGACTTTCTGTCCTGTATTTACATGAAGTAGATTGTTTGGTTTGAATATGGATAGAGTCCACTGTAGTTTTTAAGCGATCAAATTGAAAAATATGGCTATATGCTAAGATATGGTTTGGCTTATTCATTTAGTTTTCTAATCAGTATTTATGACAGAAAAGCACAGTTATTGGATACAGATCAAATATATGAAAGTACATGTGTCTGTAGCTTATAGGGCTGCAACGATTACTCGGGTAACTCGAGTAACTCGAGTACAAAAAATGATCGAGGCAAATTATCTGCCTCAAGGCGTCGTTTAATTAATATCACGTGGTGATATATTTTAATTTCTGCATCATCGCGGCATTCTCAGATCACTGTGCTGTTCAGAGGGACTACATCACTGTTTCAGTGAACATATAAAACCTCTAAACATGTATAAAATATATAAAAACAGAACCTGTCGCCTGCGGTGTGTCTGTACAGTATGACTGCTTCACCCGGACTGATGACGGACATTTCAGACAGCAGTGGCGAGCGGTTTGAAGATTCTCGTTGCTTCGGTCTCTAATGGCAGAGAATGAAGAAAAGGGGAGGAAAAGACCGAAAAAGTCGCAAGTGTGGGACCATTTCACACTGAAAAGGGCAGAAAACGTAGTGCAGTGTGTGTGTTGTATAGCAGGTGTCAATGTTGCTGCACCTGAAATGACCCCCACCCCCCCCTCCCCGCAAATTCACCACTCCAGGAGGAGATTCAGCTTCGCGATTTATATCAACAACAGCAGCTGTTAAAATGTACAGTGTTATAACCAGTGATATTAGTCAGCAGTGACGAGACATGGCAAGATGTCGGCTGCTAACGCATGTTAACCGTCTTGTAATCCATCCCTCATCTGTCTCTCCTGCACAAACGCCGAGTCAAAGCGCATGTTTTAAGCAGCGTGTGACGACAGGCGTAGCCTCGGTTCCTGCAGCAAACTTTTATTCCGTATTAAACAGACACACTTTTAACAGGCGTGTCGTCCACCAAGACATCGGCTAGTTCTTAGATACTTTTGGACATGTTTACAAGTCAGTCTTTCTTTCTACGCGAATTCTTCTTTTTAATCTTTTAAAAGGCAGAAATTTGCGACCGGTTGAGAATTTTTTCTCCACACATTGAGCGCGTGCACAAACATGTTGGCACATTTTAAAATATAATACTTTTGAAACATTTTAAAACTATCATATTTTAAAACATTTTCCTCATGCATCAGGTAGTAACAACACATGCAACAGCTTCACAAATATACATTTATAGATATACTTTGGTTGAGTTTCTAGTATTTGTTTTACAAATTATAATAATAAATAAAAATCGTTAGAGTACTCGATTACTCGAAGAAATAATCGACAGAGTACCCGATTACAAAAGTACTCGAAAGTTGCAGCTCTAGTAGCTTAGAATGTCACTGCTTTTAAGCTTGCTACATCACGAGAAGCAAAAACTGAGTTCTTGCTCTCAAGGCTGAAAGAACAAGAAAAGCATTCTATGCTCCACAAGAACCATGTCTTCAGCAGGGAGTGATCACGCTGCAGATGGCGATGTCTGCTTTTATGTGCAATGAACCAGGTTGTTACCTCAGCTAAGGAGGTTATGTTTTTATAGGTGTCTATCTGTCTGTTTGTGTTCAAGATAACTCAAAAAGTTATGGATGGATTTTCATGAATTATTTTAGGAGTTGTTGGAAATGTGAAAAGGAAGAACTGATTAATTTTTGGTGGTGATCCAGATCAATGTTTGGATCAAGGAATTCTTTAAAGGATTCTTCAGCATTGTGCTTCTTGGAGGTTTCCGCTCTCCGGTTGCTTTTCTAGTTTCATATTTAACTTTCTAGCTTTGTCTGCAGCAAGGCTGACTGTGCACGTGGCTGGGTTTCTGTGTTTTAATTCCACATGTTGTGAAAATGTTTGTACTTTCTCACCCCCTCGATCGGCTGTTTTATCAAAACAATCCGTTTTACCTGCACCAGTAAAAGCACCGAAGCAGCAGCTTTCCGCTTCACGCTCCTCAGAGTTAACCACGCCTACCTCAAATGTCCGAATAATCACACAATACTTCTCCGAGCACCGCAAGAAAAAAGTTCTGCCAGCCTGATGTGTCGAGAACTGTCTTCAAACACGTCAGCGAGAACAACTTGATGTAATTTTCTTCTCAGGGCCTCGACAACAAGAAAACAGTTTTTGCTTCTCGTTGAGTATGTAACAAGCTTTAAGAGTTTAATGAGAATCTTTAATTTATTGTAGGTTTTTATCGTCCATCTTCCTTTCAGGTATTTTCTGAGTTTAGAAGTCAGAACTTGGCTAGATGTGGTTTGGGTGGTGGAGTGTTGGGGTGAATGCGTGAAGGAAAAACACATTGAAAAGTGCTCGGTGGAAAAAAATAAGATAAGTCAGAGTGTATATTTTGAAATATGGATGAACATGTTCTATATTGGGGGAATAGCAGGAAAGCACTGGGAGAAGAGGTCAGTGAAAACCAGCATACTTGTGTGGAAACCGTGAAGGTTTCTAAGTGGACTACACCCGTGTACTGTTGGGTTTGCGGCTCAGAGAGAAAGATGAAGCTGGCATTCCAGAAGACATCTTTCTGCTGCTTCCCTGGGAAAATGAAAGTGGTGTTTAGTTCATGAACATTAAATGAACACTTTTGCTCTCTTTCACTCATGTGAACAAATAAAAAATGAGTGCCTATGAGAGTGTGTGTGTGTTTGTCTGTGTTGTGATTTTTAAACTATGAGCTGCACGGCTAATTTCGGTGGTGATGTATGACCTGCTTCAACTCAACTGGAACACTACACTCTCAGGAGAGAAAGCAAGTGTGTGTGTGTTTTGTCAGCAACGCATCAATACTTAATACTAACTGTAACACATCCACGTGACTGAAGTCGTTATATACGTGCCCCCTGAGTGGAGCGTAGACCAGGAGGTGCACTTGTGTAAGTAATGTTGTGTTTACAGTCACATTGTTAAAAGCCACTTCCATTTCAGATCTGTAAGAATATCAATCATAATATTTTAGAATGAACATTTATCTATTTATGGTTAGAGTGAGATTGAGCTCGCCTTGAGATAATTAATGTTGCTGAATCGACAAATTGTCTTGATGAAGCGATCTGAAGAGTACTGCATGAGTCTCTGTCTTCAGAGAATGTAGAGGATGTAATCAAAGGAGAATGAATGAATAGTTTCATTTTCTGCTACTTATACTATTTTATTGTAAGTCTAGCATGGTAATGGACCTCATGCCAGCTCTTGCGTGTCCGCACTGATGAGAATGACTGTTGTCGTGCTGGTGAAGACCGAACATCATGTCGAGCTGATTGATCACAGAAACACTGCAACCCAGCAGGGCTCCAGCAGGCCAGATGCAGGTTTCACTTGGGCAATTTTCTACAAAAACTAAAAAGAAGCTGGTAGTATTGATTGGAAAACTAGTAGTTGTCCAGTGGCGAGATCAATAGATCCATATGTAGAGAGGAGAGTTTCAAGGAACAGGGACTCGTAGAGGAAGATGAGAGAAAGAAGGTGAATGACAAGATGGTAATCATCAGAAGAATAGACTGGCTCATTGTAAAAACCCTTTTTGCAGATGTGCCTGGCTATTAGTGTTTACTTACTGGGCTTTCAACTTGGCAGATGTAATCAGCAGTGGTAAATGAAGACGTGGTGGGGGTCTTCTGCCTCAGACAGATCCATTGGAGGTAGTTGGTGAGTGATCAAGAAGAGAGACTGAACTCTAGGGGATAATAAATGGGAACAATGCTGATGAGTGAAATGAATGCAAGGGACAACAAGACAGAAACCAGTCAGACCAGTAAAGTTGCAGGGCAGATAATCTCTGTAAAGCAGGTACAAGACTGTGTGCTTTTGCTTTGCACAGCAACAAGGAATACCCAAGTTCTTATTCAGTGTTCAAGTTTTAATATTTTCTTATAAGTGGTTTAGATGTCAGCCGCAGTGTAAGTGAAACACGCTCCACTGCTTTCATTTTTATCACGTTAGGAATGCTCATATGTGTAAACATGGCAGTGAAAGACACCATCTGTCACATTCGTTTCACATGACTGACCTGCGCCATTAGTGAGAAGAACCTAAATGAACTTACTACTGTATGAATCCTGATGTTGCCAAAGTAATCACAGATAAACCACGGTGAAGAACACACTGGCTTTCTAAAGGAATTCCTTCAGGGAGCTTTTAGGGAAGACAGATGGCCATTGATTCTGCAGTTTTGTGTGCATGTCTTTCTATTTTATGACACAGTGAAAAATATAATAAACACTAAAACTGCACATATTCAAGAGATTAAACTGTTGAAATATTCAAACTCTCATTCATCCAGTTCATTCCGATGATCCAAATCCAGTGCTAGTTGCACTAAAATCACTGTTAAAATACTGCACATCAGTATTTCTTAAGTGTCATTTTTATCCATCGCGGTCACAGTTTTCTGGTTTTCTGGTCTCATAAAGAAATTTGAACATTTCTCTAAATCTAAGTTGGACAAAATTTTCCAAAAGCAGTTCTTGTCTTGTACCTTAAAAACAGAAGCAGCATGTTGTGAAGGACCTCTACATTATATCACATAGAAACTCTTTGTGTGTGTGTGTGTGTGTGTGTGTGTGTGTGTGTGTGTGTGTGTGTGTGTGTGTGTGTCTCCAAGCCTGTCATGAATAAAAACTGTGTTGTTTGTCATGTCATTAATGTGAATACTTGTGGGGGTGTTAAAAGGGGTTGGACTGCCATAGTGGTACAGATTAATCACAACTACTGGAGAGGGTCCCAAAAGATCCACTTCTGTAGAAACTGGGCCATGATTGTATGAGTTAAGGTTTGTAGAGTGGTGTGAACTCAAACTCCTCATTTTACTCTAAAAAGGTTACATGGGAGCTATATATATATATATATATTACTTACTATATATATATATATATATATATATATATATATATATATATATATATATATATATATATATATATATATATATATTACTTACTATATATATATATATATATATATATATTACTATATATATATATATATATATATATATATATATATATTACTTACTATATATATATATATATATATTACTAGTTACTTTTAATGTTAAGATGTAATTCTTGACTTGTAATCTTTGTAACATTATCTGTCATTATTAAAATAAAACCATGTCTGGGTGTTCTCTTTTTTTACTGATGTTTATGTTTATCTCCTTTTTTCTAACTTGATCAGTTTGTACTTGTGGTGCAGTGTGTGCAGATTGGCACTATAAACTGAATGCATTATTTATACCAGTGCATCAATGTCTGTGTAGTTGTATTTGAGAGGAATTGCATCTTTGTGAGGTTGGGTACTTGCATTGTTCCTTTACCATTGGCTTTTTCTTTTATAAGGTTGTGACAAGTTTGCAAAGATTGAAGTGAAGGTGTACATGTTGTAATTTGTAGTAGCATCTCGCAGATCTGTGTTCAGTTCAGATTCACAAGTCTCTGTTCAGCCACAGGGATTTCACAGGAAACACTTCTTTTTTATGCAGCCTCTTCTGTCAGATTCATTTTTAACAGTCCTGTAAGTCTGTTTCTTTCTCAGTGGATCAAAGAAGTTACTTGTTATGTCGCTCTAGGCATTAGCTTCCACATTGCTCGACCCACAAATTATGAGACTCAACTTTATATTTGACTTGTAAAACCCTATCCAAATTGCATGAGTGTATTTAATTCTTTCTGGGCTAAGTTGACCATTATTTACAGTTCAGACGACAAAAAAGTCGTTGGTTTTACATGTTGTAGACCAAAGGGTCAGGATTTGGGTTTAATGCATCAAGGACTTTCGACCTGTCTACCTGGTGTGCCTGTTCATCCAGCTGCTACTTTGGATCCTTACGATTCTAAGATTTCTAGCTCTAGCAGTTTGGTCCTCCATTCATGGTGGGCTGGACTCTGTATTTTCTTTCCTTCTCTTTAAATGCCCCCTCAACCCCACCCCTACTCATTTTTATTGTAAGATAAAGTAGACTTATTTTCGGTCCCGTTTCAATGATAATGCCATTTAGGTCTGTTCTTCCTAACACATAATGACTTAGGTCATTTTTTTCTTATCTTTACTAACCCAAACAGTGCCTTTATGTTAACACATGAATCTCTGTCACTCAGGATAGCTGCGCACGAGTTCTTCTCTTCCGGGGGGCCAATAAAGAAATAAAGAACTACAACAGCCAAACTGCTTTTCAGGTGTGTTTGATGATCTGCAACTGTCGCATGCTACTGCGTGTATCATATATTCACATTGCAGAGCTGTTGAATAACTGATGCACAGGAAGTTTGTGTTGATAGATTGAATATATTTATTGTCAAAGACAGATTTTTTTATGCAGATTATTCTTATTTTGTGCCTGAAACTGTATCATTTACATGATATATCATGTCTTTCAAAACAAAGATTTAAACATACTAATTGTATTTAAAAAAGGATGAGAATAAATAACAAAATGGGGATTTTTCTTTTTTATTTATAATAGTTGACATTTGTGTCTTTTAACCATTCCTTTTTACCTTCCTTTCTTGCATTTGTCCATATCAGGTGGCAATTATTGCTGGAAACTTTGATCTGGCAGAAATCATTAAGGTCCACAAAGCATCCGATGTTGGTAAGTTGACAGTGGTTGTCATGAAAAGCAATCATGTAATACAGCTTTAAAAGTGATGTCGAGTTGGAAATACATTATTCTGGACCTGAATGGTGGAGAAATGATTATAGTTTAAATCCAGAGGAAGAGAAATTGAATGAAAGATATTGAAAGGTCTGTGGGGAGGGGGGGGTTCGTGGGATTATTGAATCCTTGATGAGTGACAGTTTCTCTGTGATGTAAAGTACAGGAAAACTCTGCCATCTGGTGTGGACAGGTTGTAACTGTCCAGGATAAATTATTCATACTACTGGATGCCACGGACAATATCAAAGGAATACCATCGGCTGTTCATATTAATAACATCCTGTTTTATTCAGCTGACAAACATTATTATATCTTTTCTGCCTATTTTCATCCTAATCTGCTTTACACAAATACGCAGCCTTGCCGAAAGTGATTAACGTGCTCTAATAGGCTTTTAGCTGATTTTAGTTGCTCTAAGGCTTGCTTTTTTTTTTTTTTTTTATATCTATTTTTTTTTTTTAATCCTGTTGATTTTGAATCCGGGTGTTGTGTGAGCTTTTAAGTAATTTTAGTAACTTTTTTTCCACAGTGCCTTTCAGGGAGACCCCCTCCTACACCAACCGTCGACGTGTGACAACTGGCCCCTTGCCCTCACCACGATCTTTACTGCGCTCTGCGAGTGATAATAATTTAAACGGTGACCACGATCACATCCACAGTCACCCCACGCGAGAAGGCCGCGGCCGTCAGGGTCACTCCCCTGTCCCCTCACTGCGCAGCCTCCCAGCCTTTGGGCAACAGCAAAGCAGCCTTGGAGAAGTAAGAAATGTCAGAAAGGTGTGAAACTTTTAACTTGTGTGCACATTTACATTGAAATTATGAATTTGTGTCTAAAAACACGCATAACATAATTGCTGCGTTATGTTTATGCTTTCGTCAAAGACAGTTCGTATGTTTTAAACAAGTGATGCTCTTGACGTCCTTTGCTTTATGTCAGAGTCGTCATGGAGAGATCCCTGACAGCAGTCTCCAGAGTACTGGCAGCTCCAGATCCTCCCATTCCCGCTCACCGTCCCTACATCACATGCACGAAGAGGACAAACCGGTCCCTAGACGATCACACAGTCATGGCTACCCTTATGGACACGGGCCTCGAGGAAGACTCAGGTCTGTGAGATAAACTCCAACATCAACCATGGTTGTCTTTATGTTACACACTGAGTGTAGAAGAATGGATTCTTTTCTGACTGGACCCTGCTGTTAACAAAAAAAAAAAAGATTTTTTACTTCCACAGTATAGAGTATGCCCCATTTGCATTCAAGGAAAGAATTCATGCTGAAAAGAAGATAAAAGTTAAACCAAATTAAATGATTTGCTTCCATTGGTGTCAGATAACTAATCTCAAATCAATTTCTATCTCTGTTGCATCACATAGATTAGTAGAAGAAGTGGTAGTGGTACACTGCAAAAACTGAAATCTAAGTAAGATTAAACATCTTAAATTGAGTACACATATGCTTATTTTTTTTAAAGGTAAGATAATTCTTATTTTTTATGCCAGAGAATTCTTCTTGTTTTAAGAGCATTTTTACTTGTTTTGGGGAAGTCTTGACAAGGCAAATTTTCTTGCTCTGTTGGCAGATAATTTATCCTATTTTAAGCAACATTTACCTACTTTTTGTACATTTTTTTCTTGTTTTTTAAGGCTGAGTTTTTGCAGTATGGGTCTTCAGGAGTAGCAGTGGCTCAGGTGATAGAGCTGCTAGTTTTGTGATGTGATGCTCTGCGGTTTGAGTCCTTGCAAACCTGGACAAATACAGAGGGAAAAACAAGGTGTAAAACATGTGCCAATTCAACCAAATGATAATTAACTGCGGTGACCTGCAACAACATTCTTCCCGAACCCTCCTCCACACTCATTGTGCCAACCTTTAGTATTTACAACATGTTTGAACATAAATATAACAAAGCCCAAAAAGCGTATAACTACTTGCCGAATATCTGAATCTGAATAAGGCTTTGTGGTCTTTGCACACTTGCTGCTGTGGATCTGTGAACCCAGAGAAAAGCGAATGTCATTTGGACTAACTAATTTCAGATGACAACCTCCCGAGCACAGACCTAACACTGACCTAACAAGACCCCAACCCCTCGGTCAGAAACAAACATGATTAGTTGTCTTTGCCATTATTGCCTTACAGTGTTGAGTTAAAAGCAACTTACTTAGTTAGGTCATGAGAAACTTTTTATACAAAACATGAAATGATAATTATTCATTCATTCATTCATTCATTTACACATAGTCCAATTAAGGGTCGCAGGAAAGCTGGAGTCGATCCCAGCAATCATCAGGCAAGAGGCAGGAAATGATCATTAATCAATACTAAAAATGTATATTCTTGTATCCAGTGTTCCTTTCATGGCATCTGTCCTTCGCAGTTTTTACACTTGATTGATGTTTTCTTCCCAAGACGCAGTGTGCTAATTAAGGCATAAGGGAAAAGCTACTGACGGAAAATTCCTTCGTATTCTCAGTAAAGTTGGCCTATTTTTAAAGTTTTCTTTGAGTGCCGCTACTCACAATAAATACATCATCTCTAATTATCCTTTGATTATCTTCCTGCGTTAATATTAAATCCATTCAGCATCATGTGATGTTCCTGAATCACGTTTTAATCACCAGGCAATGCTCCATGTTTGTCATGTTTATTCCATCTGCTCATGTCTGCTTCTAGGGATAAACATGACATGACATCAGTTAGTACGCTTGAACCTGAAAATTTCCCTTGATTAATCAACATCAGAATTGTACTGAAAGACACAAACACTAATCTGTGCTAGGGCTGTTACAGTTGCATTTGGTGTAGCTATCGCAGTACAAGAGGGGAATAATCAGAAACATCATGTATGGCAGCTATTTGCAGCATCCCTCTTTGTGTGACGAGCTCTTTTGAGGTGTACTGTTTGTCTGGCTTGAAGAACCTAGGACACATGATACATTCTGAAACTAATAAGATTACATTTGTATTTTAAATGTATGTTTATGGCACACTACATGCGTACATGTGCTTACATAGACAGATGGTAAGAGGCTAATAACTATCACCATTGGGATTAATTGAGTTCTCCCAATCTGTGAGAGAGAGTGACTGAGAGACAGTACATACATTCTGAAATCAGAGCTATGAGTAATGTTATTGGACAAGCTGCTCAGTTCAAAACAGCCTGTCAGTCGATACCGGAACAAATCTCCTCCCTTGTACACTGAACCATTAGACAAACCGCACAGTAAACCCGGGCTCTGATCACATCTCGAAGCACAAGATTAAGCTGCTTCATGGACACTTGGTTTGTTAAGCTCTTTATTATCATCATATGTCAGCACAAGATCACCTACGCACAGATCGCGGCTAATATGATTGCCTGATGCCACACTCTGTGTGTCTTTGTGTGAAACAGTCTGACAGGCGAATTGCATTACAGACACAGCATCAGCTGTACTCCTCTGCTCTGACTCTCTCGTCACTTGACACCATTCATCAGAAACTCACACACGCATTTACTTTTGCCCTCTCTTTCCCTGGAAAGCACTTGCACACATGCACATATCCCTGATGTATTCATGGCTTGTAGCCTTAAACCATAGCTGTTTTTACTAATTGATTTACTGTAGAACCAGAAAATACTATCCATGGCATTATAATTACATCTTGTCAACAGAAAAAAAAACGATCAAACTCCTAAAATAGACTTTCTGCTTTGGATCATAGAGGATCAGAGAAATCTGTTGGCGATAACAAATCAAATGAGAATATTTTTCAGGTGTTTTCACACATGCTCTCCTGCCCTCAAACTTTTTAGACATTTAAGAAGCATTTAAAAAGACAAGTGGCCAGACTTTTGGAGAGATTACCCAGCATGTTACCTAACATTTTTAATAATTGATGAAGCTGAGCTATATATTTTAAAATACTAAGTGATCCCTCTGATGCCAGAGAGTGAACCTTGATAATGGTTCATGATAATGACGACTTCACACGACATGTTCGTTTCTGACATGTAGTTTTCTTTCCAATCGCTTGTCAGTATAGTACAGTTTTGGTCAATTCCAGTCCTCAGAATTCCCTGTCCTGCATGTTTTAGAAAAGTTCCTCATCCAAAGCACCTGAGTCAGATTATTGAACTTCCTCATCAAATTATTTACAGCCTGTTAATGAGCCTTTTATTTCTTTTGGGTGTGTTAGAGTAGGGTTGCCCATAAAATATGTAGGGCAAGGGGTTCTGAAGACTTGAACTGAGAAACACTGGTTTAGATGTTACTATAAGCGAAAATGTATATGGTATAACTAAATTCAAAGATGACAATCTCAAAAGGCAATGGTCAGAACTTCATCCACCCTTCTGAACATGCTGTTTAAAACAGCAGTGACATATCTGCAAAAACTTTTCACATCATATCTTGCCTTCTGTGCTGCCAACAGAGGGAGCAAACCTCAAAATTTCCAGACGTGAGAACATATGTCCAGCTGAGAATCTACTGATTTGAAGCATCAATATCAAAATCTTATTAATTCTCCTGACATTGTTCAGTATTCATGTGTGAAAATGACTGTAGGCTTTTTTTTCAGTGTGGGGATGCCCCCTGCTGGTCATTAGAGAGAATGGAAGTTCAACTTACTTGCAAAATTGGCTTTGCTTTTCAGACTCATGGGACCACAGCCATGTTTTATTTACAATCTTCTTTATGGCGTACAGACACATTCACATCACATGGCACTAAACTTAATGTGTTCTCCAATCAAATAAAATCAAATGAAACTCAAGGACATGTATCAAATTAAGTTAATAAACGTTACTATTGTTTTATTACTCTTTTCCAAACAGGGTTTGTCCTGTAACAGCTTTGTTTTTCCACTATATCTGATGCTGCGCTGACATTGGCAATATTCACTAACAGTGATGTAACTCATTTGTTCTCGCAGTCTGTTCATTCATTGCAAGGTTAATTGTCATGAGTGAAAAGAGGGGAGAAAATTAAGGTAAGAAGAAAATGAAGAACAGTGGATTTATTGTGTCTGCTGTGTCTTGGCCTAAATGGCCCTTTCCACACAGAGAGCTGAGACCTTAATTCTCTGTGTGTATCACCCTTACACTATATATCACAGTGAGGAGAATGTTTAAGAACTCCAAAACGAGCAGCTGGTCTCCATGGCCAGGACCTGCACCCAAGTGGGACTGATGCTGTCCTTGAACATTTTTTTTGTAATATTTCTCTGTCCCTCTCTAAGTTTCTCTATGACCTTCTATTTATGCCAGCAGTCGCTCTAGGGGCATTACAGGTGCCAGGGGAGTGTGAAATTAGCTTGGTTGGTCAACAGCCCAGCCAACAGCAGACTCCAGCAAGTTCCTGTGGAACTTATCATCTCTCCCTCCTCTCTTCTTTACCGTCTCTTCCACCTTGCATTAATACAGTAAAAAATAATCAGTGATAACACTGCAGAGTTTTATAAGAGACTACTTACCACTGTCCTAATATGGTGTGTGGCCAAATTCCTTGATAGGTTATTAGCACAGTGCTATGATTCACCATAAGGAGGACTTTATCTTGACAGTTTCATTATAAGAATTTGCATCTATTTTTTATTTTTTACATTAAAAATGGTTAAAATAGAGTAAATATATTCATCCAACTACCATTGCTGAATTTATTACTCATTAATTCAACATAATGTTTAGATAAACCTTTGTTACTGTTCTGTTTCACTCCCAGTGCGGGCTTTCATGCATTTCTCACACTAGTGGCTGTTGGTATAAAGATTATTTGTAGCTTCTTCATCAAAAGAGCCAGAGAACACATCGAGGAGAAGAATTGTGTTGGTGGAGGGGAATGGCATTGAATCAATAGGTAACTGTAATCTGTCATCATGTGTTTGCTTTTTAACCTGTTTTTCAGTTTAAAACTGTCCACAGTCATAAATCCACATAAAAAAACAATCAGATTTTGGTCTATAGGTCATGATTACCACTTAAGTTACCAAGCAACAGTTAAATCAAAGATTTACATCTAGTATCGTCACCATTCGCCTGCATCCTCCGTCACTCAGTGTGGTATTAGTCACACTAACTGTTCAGTTACTGTGGCTGCCTTGATCTCACTCTCGCTCTTTGTTTTTTTTTTTTTTTTTGCATTCTTTTTTGTTTTGTTTATGTTCTTTGCAGTCACATCCTCCAGTTCTCCATAAAGAAGTTCCATAGTGCTCCAAGGCCACATTAGATATGTAATCTTCTGCGTCTGACTCATGGTCTTATCTGACTGGATGTACTTTACTCCATGCTCTCACTGAATATCATTGTCCTTCATCTTGTGCCTGAAGAAGAGACCAGACGCATGTGAAGTTAAGAATTTCCACCCCTAGTCATATTTGTAGTTACTTTGCAGAATTCATGTCTGTAACTTGTAGCTTAAACGTGATGATAATCTTTATGACAGTCCAGTCCAAGATGTTGCATTGATAAGAACTGTTCACCTCTTTTGCTCTCCTGGGTTCACTGCAAAACAAATCACAGAGAAAGCCCTTTGCTCCATATTTTTATTGTAGACAAACATTTTGGTTACTTCTATAGTGCTTTTCTAGTCATACAGACCACTCAAAGCACTTTACACTACTTGTCACATTCACACACACAGTCATTCTACACACTCATACCCCGATAGGCACATCGGGGGGCAGTGTCTTGCCCTAGGACACTTTGGCATTTCAGGGGAAGCCTGGAATCGATCCCTCAACTTACCTGTTGAAGGACAACTGCTCTTCCTCCTGAGCTACAGCCACCCATTTACTTGTTAAAGATATTTGCCAGAGACCAGTAAAGTACTTGCAGCTGGAGACACTTCAGACGGCTTTTTAACTATCTAGAAATGTTTGTCTAGTTATTGAATGTTAAGACAGGGAATTTGCGTGATATCCATAACAAAGAGGAGTAATATGGTCATCGGAGCACAGTTAATGTACTATCCTCTTGATAGCCACATGAACACTATTAAAAGTTTGACCTTTTTTCATGCACTTTGACAATGATGCTTTTTTGTAGTACAGATTTGCTGTCCATCTTATACCCAATCAGCATTTTTTTAACTAAATTGCCGTAAACAATCCCATCTTGGGTAAAAATGGACCAAAGGATGTAGATTCAGCCATGTGCAGCAAAGCAAGGACAAACTGAAGATCATTAGGATGCAAAGTGTGATGCTGATTATGATTGTGTTTGTAATGAGCGCATCTCACCTTAGAGAGGGGCTATTTGAGAAAAAAGCTATTTACCTGAGGAGGCAAGGCAGTCATGTGAGAAAAGGTTTCACTGAAGCAGCTTAGTTTGATGGTATCTGTGAAAATGGCAGAGTGGCATTTGCAGGTGCATCTTTAGATGTATGCAGACAATTCATTAAAAAAAAAAAGTTTCACTCATGACAAAAAAAAGCTACAGTCGTCATCAAGCTGTTAACATGCAAACATGTATTTTAGCGGGCTCTTTAACCCTAATTGGATGTCTAAAGGTGGCATGCAGCCATCACTCAATTCTCTTTTGGCAAAACTAACCTGCAGCAATGTGACCAAATGATACAATTTGGAGACATTTGGTAACTTTTTGCACAGAAATAGAAAACTACAGTGGTGATCCAGGTTTATATTATCCAGTTCTCTGTGTATTTATTAGCAGTTTTTCTCCTTTATTGACAGTTACTATAATCACAGAGGCAGGGCTAGTGTCCTTGAAAACATTAGAGCTTTGGTAATTTGATGAGTATGATTGCGTTTGTAGTGATGGAACCTACGTCTTTAGCTTGTTAAAGCACTCTTATGAGACTCGCTGGAAGGAAAGAAAAGAGAAAAATTTAGAGTGAAACTATATAGATGGGATCAAACTGATACATGGTTTGATACAGGTAGACCACCATTTCCATCCTCTATCAACAGTAATTAATTAAGAAAACAGAAAATAGATTATGTGCAATCCTGGACAAAGTCAAGCATATGAAACTAATTCTTTTAACAGTTTTCTTAAGCTCTCTGGTCACAAAAAAAAAAAAATCCACTCCGCCTTAATTTGATCTCATTTCAAAAGGATTTAATGAAGCTTTCCAATGACCTTGGAAACAGAGTTTTCATTAGAGAGGAAATAAAATAATCTAAGATACACTAAAAACAGCATATGGAGGGAGCATGTTATTAATCCTTGCAGCAGTAGTTATACAAACAATATTTAAAGTCAATTGCTCTTGATAAAAGACATTAAGCTCGTCTTTTGAAAAAAGTGGAGAGGGAAAATCTAATTAGTATTATGAAAGACAATTTGCCTTTAACTTTTAAAGTTCAGGGAATTTTTTAAGGCCCTCCCGCATGACCGAGCTCCTCACCCTCTCTCTCTAAGGGAGAGCCCAGCCACCCTGCGGAGGAAATTCATTTCAGTCGCCTGTATACGAGATCTTGTTCTTTCGGTCACGACCCACAGGTCATAACCATAGGTGAGGGTAGTAACGTAGATCGACTGGTAAATCAAGAGCTTCGCCTTCTGACTCAGCTCCTTCTTCACCACGACAGGCCGGCGCAGAGTCCGCATTACTGCAGACGCCGCACCGATCCGTCTGTCAATCTCGCGCTCCATCCTTCCCTCACTCGTGAACAAGACCTCGAGATATTTAAACTCCTCCACTTGAGGCAGGACCTGACTCCCAACCCAGAGAGGGCAAACCACCCTATTCCGGCTGAGGACCATGGTCTCAGATTTGGAGGTGCTGATTCCCATCCCAGCCGCTTCACACTCGGCAGTGTATCGCTCAAGTGAGAGCTGGAGATCACGACTAGATGAAGCCAACAGGACCACGTCATCTGCAAAAAGCAGGGACCCAATCCTGAGGCCACCGAGCCAGATCCCCTCAACACCTTGGCTGTGCCTAGAAATTCTGTCCATATAAGTTATGAACAGAATCGGTGATAAAGGGCAGCCTTGGCGGAGTCCAACCCTCACCGGAAACGAATCCGACTTATGACCGGCAATGCGGACCAAGCTCTGACACCTGTCGTACAGGGACCGGACAGCTCGCACAAGGGGGTCCGGTACCCCATACTCCTGGAGTACCCCCCACAGGAGCCCCCGGGGGACATGGTCGAATGCCTTCTCCAGGTCCACAAAGCACATGTAGACTGGTTGGGCAAACTCCCATGCCCCCTCCAGGACCCCAAAGAGGGTAAAGAGCTGGTCCACTGTTCCGCGGCCAGGACGAAAACCGCACTGCTCCTCCTCAATCCAAGACCCTCCTCTCAAGGACCCCTGAATAGACCTTACCAGGGAGGCTGAGGAGTGTGATTCCCCTGTAATTGGAAGACACCCTCCGGTCCCCCTTCTTAAAAAGGGGGACCACCACCCCAGTCTGCCAATCCAGCGGCACTGCCCCCGATGTCCACGCGATGCTGCAGAGGCGTGTCAGCCAGGACAGCCCCACAGCATCCAGAGCCTTGAGGAACTCCGGGCGGATCTCGTCCACCCCCGGGGCCTTGCCGCCAAGGAGCTTTTTGACCACCTCAGCAACTTCAGCCCCAGAGATAGGAGAGTCCACCCCTGAGTCCCCCAGCTCTGCTTCCTCATCGGAAGACATGTTGGTAGGATTGAGGAGGTCTTCGAAGTACTCCCTCCACCGACCCGCAAAGTCCCGAGGTGAGGTCAGCAACTCCCCATTTCCACTGTACACAGTGTCAATGGAGCACTGCTTCCCCCTCCTGAGCCGCCGGATGGTGGACCAGAATCGCCTCGAAGCCATCCGTAAGTCTTTTTCCATGGCCTCGCCGAACTCCTCCCATGCCCAAGTTTTTGCCTTGGTGACAGCCGAAGCCACATGCCACTTAGCCTGTCGGTACCCATCAGCTGCCTCCAGAGTCCCACAGGCCAAGAAGGTCCGATAGGACTCCTTCTTCAGCTTGACGGCATCCCTCACTGCTGGTGTCCACCAACGAGTCCTGGGATTACCACCACGACAGGCACCAACAACCTTGCAGCCACAGCTCCGGCTGGCCACCTCAGCAATAGAGGCATGGAACACAGCCCATTCGGACTCAATGTCCCCCGCCTCACCCGGGACATGTTCGAAGCTCTGCTGAAGGTGGGAGTTGAAGCTTGCTCTGACGGGGGACTCAGCCAGACGTTCCCAGCAGACCATCGCAACACGTTTGGGCCTGCCAGATCTGACCGGCTTCCTCCCCCACCATCTGAGCCAACTCACCATCAGGTGGTGATCAGTTGACAGCTCCGCCCCCCTCTTCACCCGAGTGTCCAGGGCATGTGGCCGCAGGTCCGACGATATGACTACAAAATCGATCATCGAACTGCGGCCCAGGGAATCCTGATGCCAGGTGTACATATGGACACTCTTATGTTGGAACATGGTGTTCGTTATGGACAATCCATGACGAGCACAGAAGTCCAATACCAAAACACCATTTTGGTTCAGAGGGGGGGGGGGGGACCATGCCCCCCAATCACTCCTCTCCAGGTCTCACTGTCATTGCCCACGTGAGCATTGAAGTCCCCCAGCAGAACAATGGAGTCCCCAGAAGGAGCACGCTCCAGCACTCCCTCCAAGGACTCCAGAAAGGGTGGGTACTCTGAACTGTTGTTCGGCGCATGAGCACAGACAACAGTAAGAACCCGTCCCTTTCTGATGAGAATGCCCACACCTGCTCGGCGCCTTTCACCATGAGCAACTCCAGAGTGGAAGAAGGTCCAGCCCCTCTCGAGGGTACTGGTTCCAGAGCCCAAGCCATGCGTCGAGGTGAGTCCAACTATATCTAGCCGGAACCGCTCAACCTCGCGCACAGGCTCAGGCTCCTTCCCCACGAGAGAGGTGACATTCCACATCCCTAGAGCCAGCTTCTGCAGCCGGGGATCGGACCGCCAGGGTCCCCACCCCTTGCTGCCGCCCAGCTCACACTGCACCCTACGGCTCCTCCCGCAGATGGTGAGCCCACGGCAGGTGGGGCCCATGTAACCATTTCGGGCTGAGCCTGACCGGGCCCCATGGGTGAAGGCCCGACCACCAGACACTCGCTCTCGTACCCCACCTCCAGGCCTGGCTCCAGAGGGGGGTCCCGGTAACCCGCGTATAGGCAAGGGAACATTTATGCCCAGGTTTGTCGTCATCATAGAGGTCGATGAGCCGTGCTTGGTCTGGTCCCTCCCCTAGGCACCTGTTTGCCATGGGTGACCCTACCAGGGGCATAAAGCCCCCGACAACATAGCTGCTATGATCTTCGGGACGCACAAACCCCTCCACCACGATAAGGTGACGGCTCAGGGAGGGGTATTACAATTGTAATGTGTAATGTGCTAATGTGAGAGATGATTAACTTTGTTAATAATCTTATTTATAGCTGCTGCACACCATTGTGTTGTTCTTTAGTGTTCAGCTCACACATGACTGCATTGCTTCCATCTTTTTCATAGAAAACATTGAAATGAAGGAGGTGAGGCCCTTATCTGCAGATGTTCAAATGTAAGAAGTTAGATAAATTAGATGTACATGCACAAAGATGAGAAAGTACCAAGGAGAAATCTAGGTTGTTAAATTCAATATTCATTATCTTATATCTGATCAATCATATCAGATTATGCTGTCTGCGTGATCTGTGTATTTGTCTGGAAACTCAGATAGTGATTATCTTTTTGGTATGTAAACGGGTTCTGTGTGTAAAAGCCAATCAGAATTTAACAATAGGAAATTTGAAAAATGTAACTTGAGCTGATTAATCAGGATTTTTGCTGTGACATTTAGATGATACAGATTGGATGTAACATCAAGCTGTGTATAAAACATTTCATAACATGCAGTTCAATAAAGAATCCCCTGAAAACTGGTTTGATTTCCAAAAGCTAGAGAGACACCATGGAGAAACACATCATTATGTCACTTTAACTGCCTCTTCCAATGGACATCTAAACATCCCTCTACAATTGTTAGTGTTCAGAATTTCTATGGACAACAGTTTCTTTTTATACATCACATTTTCTTCCTTTTCCCTACATGCATATGTTGTAGTATTCCTAATCCAGTTCAGGAATGCTGTTTGGAATCATAGTTGTTCTGTGCGAGTGCTCTTTGCAGTGCTGATGCTCTGTTCTAAAAATTTGACTGGTATTTATTGAAGGAACAGGTAGAAAGACACCCTACCAGAATCCATAAGCACTGTCTGACATTAAACGCATTTCCAAACATTGTTTAAAAATTCAGTAAAAAATGGCAGTCGTGAATGCTGCTTAGAAAGCTCCAACTGCACCTGGCGATAAAACAAAATCGGATCACTTCCCATTCATTGTAATGCTCAGTTTTTTTGTTCCTCTGTCTAGAATTGAGCAGACTGCATGCTGCACTTTCTCTGGGTTTTTAAACATGCTGCTGTTGCATCAGTTTTCATCATGAAACTGATTCTTTGGTGGTAAAAAAAAAATCTAAGTTAGGTAGGTACTGGCTGTAACCAGCACAAGAACCACTTTAATTGAAAAAAACCCAACAGGCTACTTACATACTGTGGCTGAACATATCTGCCCTCGTAATCTTTCTTAAAAACTTTAAGATGAATAATGAACATTGTCTTAAAATTAATGTCATGACAACGAGGTTAGTATGCTTATCTGTCCTCCTCATCACCAGATTAATGAACCAACTTTGGGAAGTGATGGAATGGGACAATCACATCAGAATTTTGCAGCGGCAGTGTAATGTTATCCTGTGGATATGGACCAAAATCTCAGATTGTTCCCTTGATAAACCCATGAATCTAATTAGTTCTGCAGGTAAAAGAACATCCAACCTGGTGCTTCACAGGTACGGCCAGTGAACCGACAAGTGTAGCCCCATCTTTTAGCTTCTCTAATGACCCCAATGGTCTGAGATGTGCACTGCTGGGGTTCAGACATTAACATGCACTATCCATCCTGGACCCTCAGTCCCTATGGTAATTGGAAAGCCGTCAGCAAGCAGTTGTTTAGTTAGGGGGAGTGAGGGATCGGAGAGAAGTAAGAAGAGCAAGAAAAGTAATAAAGATCAGAGTAGAGACGGAAACAGAAGGCTTGAAATCAGGAAAGTAGAGACAGAAAAACCAAGAAAGAAGAGGAAAGGGCAAAGGTGGCACAAGTGATATTAATAATAAAGCTTACAAGGTCACTGATGGAATATACCATAGAGAATGGCCTTGACTGAGTGATAAATAGACAATAATGGTGATAGACAGTAATGGCAGAATTTATAGATTTCCTGTCGATAAAGTGAGCAATACAATAAATAGCATATATGTCTAATTTAAAAGCATAATCAAGTCACATTTTACAGTAACTAAACAACAACAACAAAATACACTGTATAATTCAGTGAGCATCAGCATCTGTTGTTATTGAATATATTAACAAGTAAACAACTATCTTTTCGGTTTCGATGTAGGTTAAAAAAAAAAAATTCTGAGAGAGTTTGGATGACATATGGGGCAGAACGACACTGAATGCAACTTACACCGCACAGAGGTGATGAATGAAAACTAGGCGGAGCTCTGCTGCTGCTGTGTTAGAATTCCTCGCTAGAGAGAGCGACGAAAAGAGAGAGAATAAAGATGCAGTGTGAAGAAATGTGGAGAAGGAGAGGAATGAGAGGTTGAAATGGAAATGAGAGCGATAGAGGGAGGGGTTTTAAGGCATTCCGGACAACCTCCACCCTACTGCACACAAGCACACACACGCACACACAGACACACACATACTCACTCTGCCTGCCTCAGGCAGCCATGGCGCATGCACACTCTCAGGCAGACGGGCAGAAGGAGATCAATCGTGCTCTGGGACTAGTGTGCATGTGTGTCAGCGATGTGTTAGCGACATGCTGGTGGTGGCGTATGCCATGCTAGTGAAGGTGCAACGTTAGCAGGAGTGGAGGGGGCTGTCTGTGTTTGTGCATGTGCGCACAGCTAGAATGCACATAGAGGGTTTGTGGTGTGTGTGTGTGAACAAGCCGTCAAAGGGGAGGGGAGCCACGGAGCGCAGCAGCAGCAGCAGCAGTGCCAGAGTGTGTGTGAGTGTATGTGTGAGGGGTGGAGGGGAGAGGAGAAGCAGACACGGTGGGACTCCCGGGAGAGGGAGCGGGAGTTGGGGAGCAGACCTAACCTCTCTCCTCCACAGCAGGAGAACCAGGACCCAAGGACAAGGCAAGAGCTGTAGCACAGCCTGGAGCATCTGGAACGGGGACGTACGTGGGATTTCTGTCCCTCTCTGGAGAGGACTTCTGCTGGAGCCCAAACTCAGGATGTGTTTCACTAGAGGAGGCTTCCAGACGGACCTGACAGACCTACAGAGACAAGGAAACAGTGCTGTTGCTCTCACCGATAAAAATTTAATCTCCTACCTCGATTAGGATGCGAGGAAAAACAGAGAGATAGAGGGACAGGGTAGAAGAGAGCAAGGATACTGCCTTTGCTCTTGAGGAAGAAAGAGGGAGAATAAGAGGAGGAGCAGAGGAAGCGGGTGGTTGGGAGGAGTATGCTCTCCTCTCATGACTTTCCCATGGAACACTGACTGTTGATTGGCAGGTACTTGGGTTTGTCTATGAATCCCTCCTTGACTACCATAACAACCAGGGGGTGTCACCAGGTTGCTGTCCCACTGACGACCATGTCGGTGACCACGGGCTTCAGCTACCAGCTCCCTGGAATCACCACAGTAACATATGTGTTTGTTTACAGCCCCGGCTCAGTGCAACGAGATCCAAGCCCACCTCATCACACCCCTCCAGCACTGACAGGCCCCCGTGGGCCCAAACGGAAACTCTACAGTGCTGTCCCAGGACGTACATTCATTGTGGTCAAACCCTACACACCACAAGGGGAAGGAGAGATCCAACTAAACCGTGGGGAACGGGTCAAAGGTAGGTTGCGTGCTGTGATTTCTAATGGTAATTTTTTTCATATATATATATATATATATATATATATATATATATATATATATATATATATATATATATATATATATATATATACATATATAAAATATATCCCTCAGTTGCCTACTGTTGCAGTTACTTTACATTGCTCCTGTTAATCTACCGTATTCAATGGCATGTATGTATTTGTCCATCATCCACAGTAATGTTTAGGATCTCTTGGGAAGTCCATGACAACATCGCTTATATCAGAAGGGTTTGTTGCAGACTTTGAAAATGCAAACCCTCTTATGTTCTCATCCGTCTCAAACGCAAAGCATATCATTCCTTCACAATGCTGTTGACTGCAAAGCAGTTAGTGAAATCTCAGCCTGAAAGTCATTCCAGCAATGTTTGAGCTTGACATTGTGAATTATCACTCTATTGACTTTATAAATGTGCTGTTTTCTGCTGTTTGCCGTGCTTTGCTTTCATGTGTCTGTGTGTGCTTTTGTCTCCATCCATGCTTCACTCAAGACTATGACTGTAATGACGTAGAAGGTAAACTACATAATGTTCCTCTCACCCCTGTGTCTTTCTCACACACCTGAGTGTGTCGACCTTGCACCTATAGTGAAACAGTTATTGGCCCTGTTTGAATCCACTGTGGAGATTTGCACACTCTCATTACAAATCTTGGATTTTTTTTTTTGCGAGGAGAGGATTTGCAAATTCAAACAGGTCCCCTTGTGCTTCTAGTTGTTGGTGTGCACACATAAAATGTGTTCTTCCTCCTCCATTAGAGTGCTTCCTCCCCAAACACACAACTGATTTTCTTCCTCCTCTTACCTCTTATCACCTGTCCACAGATACTCTGTTCCTCATTGACCCGAAACCCAGCATCCTGCCACTTCACATGCATCACCATAGATCAAACCCACTTTAGCTTAATGGAAACAGTTCCCTCATGTCCTTAGAAAGGCCAGAGAGAGAGTGAGAGAAAGGGCCTGAACTCATGCTGAGACCTCTTGTGTTCTTTCAAGATCTCCAGAGTGACAGGAAGTACAGATTATGGGTCAGTTTGGAATTTGAATTTGGATTTTGTATAAAATACAAAACGAACACACACATATTTACCCTGGTTGAACTTAATTGAACCACGTGATTAAATCACAATTGTTAATGATAAATTGACCTTGCTTTTGCAGCAATGATGTCTTCAAGATGTTGAGGAATAGAGTCATGCAAGTTTTGTTTAGTAGGGAAATTAGTTTCAGTTCTTTCACAGAAGGAAAGTTGTCACTTTCTGTTGCTTTATAACACAACAGAAATGTTTGGTTATGTTGAAACGTTTTGAGTCTTGATTGCCATCTACCTGCTCCACATCACTGTCACACTCTTTAAGCCAGTTTTTGATGATTTGAGGTATGTGAATCAGTTTGTTATCATCCAGGAAATTGGCACCACTTTGGGACGTGATTGGTCATTAAAACTAATACTGATTACCATGCAGTGTAATCAGGGACCAGGAAACCTTCTCAAAAACCACATCTCTGTGTTTCACGACTGGAATCAGGAAGTCAAAATCAGAGACTTTTTGAAGAATCCTCCATTAACATGTTTTAAACAAGCATAAAGGAGGATTTTTCTGGTCTGATGTGCACTTCTTGTGATCTTTCACCAGTTTATGCAGTTTTTTTTTTTTTTTTTACTCGTTTAGTTAGGGGGAGATTTAGCGGTTGCACCCCTTCCAGTATTAAGTATAGGCTTCCAAATACCCAGCTTGGAAGCTGTGAACAGTTTAGGCTGATATTGTAATTATCATTCAGTTATCACATCACAAATAGTTAAGATGCACGTGTGTGTATATGTGCCACCGAGATACTAATATATGACTAGCTGCTGATAGGAATATATGACTGGATAGCTACTGTTTATTCTTTTCTTAAGTCTTTGTACTTATACTTATAAAACCTCTCCTGAAAATTCAGAATAATTTATGCTTCTACCTTTGCATTTCCTCCGTCTCTGACAGACATTTATCAGGAGACCTCTTCCTGTATTCTTTATGACTTTTTCACAGAATTGTGTCTGTCTCATAGCAATACTGCTGTCATTTGCAAAACGATTGCAAAACCATGTGATAAGCAATTCAAACTGAACAACTCCTACTTGTTTCCACTGAAGGAAGCAGAATGATGCAGCATCGCCTGGAATTGTAATTTATACCGCTGACACGATTTGTATTGTAAATGTGATGGCTCAACGGCACCATAGTATGCCTCCATCTCCAGAATGGATCTGCTGACACTGTCTATAACCCAACCGCTAATACAAACGCTCAGTGTTGTGCCATTCTCTCATGTTGGCCATGCAGGAAACAAGCTTTCAGTGTCATGGCTGCCAGCACCATGGCCCAGCCAAGTAAACCATCTGGCTCTGTTATGCAACACTGACCAGCATAACCATTACTGGGTTGCATTAACTGCACCTCTATAGTCATCGGTATGACCTGAGCACAACATCATGCATGCCAACTGGTTGCTGAGCTCCATACAGTAGTTGCAGTTCAGTCACTATGTACAATGTCTGTTTGGATCAACACATAATTTTTATTGGAATTTATTTAGTTTATTTAGTCCATTTTATCTGTTTTTATTAAGTATAAAGGACCTCTTGTCCTGGTGCACAGAGTGCTTGATAAACTGCTTTCTTAGAAGTGGCTTGATACATCTTGAAATTAATCTTTTTTTCCATTTGTAAACATGAGAGTTGTTCATAAGGCTCTTTCATTTCTATGTATTCATGATTTGGTTGTCAAATACATTATGATTATCTTTGCATTCATGATTGTCAAATAGTCCCAAATCAAGACTTATGACTACATGCCTCTATATGTGTGTGTGAAGGTTAAAGTACAAGTAAGAATTTGTGATATTTTTTTTGCATCATGAAGCTAACTGTGATATAGCTTCTGACTAAAATCATGTTGATTCAGTTTTATTTAGCCAATTAGCACGCACCCCCAACCCGCTAAACACAGAGCTGCCCAGAGACTAATCGGTTTTTCCTGTTAATGTCTGTACAACCTTATTAATTGCCAGCTATACAAGAGGAGCATCCTTATGATGAGATCAGATTGGGTAAATCTGACTGCATGATGTGTCTGTTTGTGAGTGTCTGTGATGTAGATCAGTGTCTCCCCAACTTTCATTATTTGACATTGTAAAGAGACCAACTGGTGTTCAATATAGGCAGATAATTTAGATTAGATTAGATTAGATTAGATTAGATTAGATTAGATTAGATTAGATTAGATTAGATTAGATTAGATTAGATTAGATTAAACTTTATTGTCATTACACATGTACAAGTACAAGGCAACGAAACGCAGTTGGCATCCAACCAGAGTGCAATAAGCAACAAGTGCAAAGTAAATATTATCTGCAGTATGTACAAGTATTTTACAGCTGTGGCATGGAGTGATTGTCACAGTGTACTGATTTTGAGTGCTATGAGCATTAAATACAGATGGGTATAGGCTTTAAATATTTGTTTGCTGCAGAGTGAATGATTAATGAAGACTTCATTATTTTTTACTAGGAGTCATATTGTAGTTGTTATTAGTAGGCTTTAGTTTGGTCTTACAAGTTATTTATAGATAAGGTATAAGGTATTCACAACATAAGAATTGCAGAAGGTGATAATATCCTGTTTTTGTGTCTTTGTTTGAAGAAATGGATGCATTTCTGGACTCAGATGGTAAATAAAGTAGTTCTTTGTAGCAAAAATTGTCCTTACTTCTTCTGGACTATGAACATAACTTCAATATTGTGACTGTTAGTTGATTTTTTTGCTCATTGCTTATTGTTTTCTTGTATGTGGCCACTTACTGCCACAGTAATGTGGCAGTAAACAGCTACCAAAATACTTTTAACTCTATAGTATACCCTGATAAAAAATACCTTTACAAAATAGCAGAAATATCTGTAAACCCTGCTGTGGAAGTTACACAGTAGTGAATGTTGTGGTAGTGTGTGTTAGAAACTGTAGCTTGTTTATACAATAATTTCAGTTTGAGTTGTGGGGTTTTGCTTGCAGCACTGTGTTTGTCTATGTATAAAATGCATATAAATGCTTTATAGCTGACAGCCAAACCAGTGAGGATGCTGAAGAATACGCTGACTTTAATGATGAATATGATGAACATGAAGGTAAATTCAATGTTTATTTTTCTTTCTTAAATGACAGATGACAAATGTGTGACAACTGTAAAGTATTGTTTGCCATTCTGCTGCTGCAGATCCATAACTAGAAGGTAGTTTAGTTCTGTCTCATGATCCCTGTGAATCACTGACCATTTAATTACAGCTTTAAATGCGTTCTATGTTAATGGTATTTAAATTATATAGATAAAACAAAAAATATACTTGAAATTATTTGGATTGATGGAAGACTTTAATGGTCCTTAATGTTGCACAATTCCTCTTTTACGCTGTCTTATACATTTGCTCATATAACTCTCATGTACAACAACAAACAAGGTAAGATATAGTTTTAGTCTTTAAAAAACAGGCCCATTCTACCAGGTTTTTGTCCAGTTTTAAAACCTACTTGGAAAATCCCCCAGTCCTTAGTCTGTGATTGTCAGTCTATTGGTCTGTTTGTCTGCGATCAATGTCTCTAGAGAGCCTTCGTCCAGACAAACAGCCCTGCTCTCCACTATTTAGAAGGATCATCCACACTTAGCTCTCCCAGCAGACTGTGAGTCCTAGATAATAAGATCTGTTGGTCCTTCAGCACTCGCTGACTGTCAGCGGACCACAGAACAAGGAAGCTCTTAGTTTCTTGGTGCATGTTAGACTGCACGTATGTCTCAGTAAAACATGGCGATTAAAAGACAGAGATGCTTCTGGGAGTATCAAATTTAACCAGTTTGTGCATATATATATCTATCTGTACAGTCATGGTGTGTGTGTTTGTTTGTGTGTGTTTGCTTGATGATCCTTTTGGTACACTCCATCAATAGGCCCTCAAGGCCCCTGCCTACACTCTCTTGCATCGTCTCTTCATGTAATTTCCCTTATTCACACCTGCGTGTGTTTCTGCTCTTTGCCTTCATTGATGTAATCTGATCCCATCATTTGGTTGGACATCCCTTGAAAGGCCACTTATCCTCACCATGGTAACAAATAGGGACACATGCAACTGTAACCAGGTCACAGACACACATACACACGAGTGCATGTATGAAATTGCTAAAACTCACAGCGGTAGAATAACATATTTTATAGATATACAAAACAACATATTTAAAGGAGCAGATGTGTGTGTCAACATTCTGCACCCACACACTCCCATACAAAAGGCATTAGCAGCAGGTTTGGGACATTCTTCTCCTCAACAAGGTGGCACACTTGAGCGCATACTTCCGTAACAGTGTATTACATCTCTTGTGCGTGCACACACACACCACATATACCCTTTCCAAACGCCATTATAAATCTTGCAGACAGCCATGAAAATGAAACCAGTGCAAGTAATGTTGAGATTAGACATTCACAAACATGATTAATGGGGTTTGGCCGCACCCTGTGTGTGCAGAATATTAACGCTGCTGTGGGCAATGGAGGATACCTGGACAAGCTATAGGGACAAAAATACACTAATGCACACTTATATACTGGGTTTAAATGGGTTGCCTCAGGTCTGCCTTTAAACTGGGTCAGAAACCATCTTTTAGTGGGAACACAAAACGACTCGGCCATTTAGCTACAAAACCGCAAAGACTTTCAGGTGAACCCATTCTCTGAAGGTATGTTTCCCTTGTTTATTTTTTTCTCTCAACAACAATCAAGGCTAAAAGTCAGTGGATTATGTATATGAAATAGTTCATTCAGTACATTACATTTTTTATAACAAAATTTGCTGTCGTAACTAAAATTCACACGCATCCATCTGTAACCAAGCAACAGGTGTTCAGTGTATTTTGCAGCTCTGACATGTCATTTGATTAAATTATGCCTTTGGTGAGTTATTCGGGAAAATCTCTATTTATTTTGCTAATTTTAAACTTTGGATTTTAGAAAAACTATATTCCTGTATTTCTTGCAAATCAGTTAGGATAATAGACTCCATTCTAAGTGTTGGAAGTGGCCTAACTATCTTTGTCAGTTTCCCACAGTGAGCTCGGGGAGAATTAATTAGACTTTATCTCTGCCCGGTAGTTGCATTAAGAGCACTGTGTGTGCGTCAATGTATTTCTGTTAATGTGCAAGCAGCAGCAGCTCTCCATTGTTGTCTGCATCATGAGATGCATGTGGTGCACACTAGTGTGTATTAATGTGTACATCCTCCTGTGTAGTTTTCTTTGTGCAACACAGTGTAAGTAATTGCCTCCCACAAGTTAGATAAACTGCATCCTTCGAGTATTCAGCAACCAGCTGTCCTAATATCTGAGGAACACATGGTATTAAATGTTTCAGTCTTTCTGTTTTCCTACCTGTTGTTTACCTACTCACACACACCTACAAATGCACAGCGTACAGGTTTTCCTTTATAATAAGTAGCAGATGAACATAATGCTTGTTTAATTGTGGATTTCAAGCTGTATGTGCAAACTGGCTCTGCTATGAGAGTAGCCACTGATCGTCATATCTGTTACTTTTTAAATGCAAGTTTTCTATCTTGTTGAAGTCAGATTACCACTATAAGGGTGAAGCTTATTAACCCCTAAAAATAATTAAATTAATATCTATATAATATCTAATGCCTATGAAAGTCAAGTAAAAAAGTTTAAAAAAAGTCAAGTAAAAATAGTATCTTAATAAAAATCAACTTATGTTTGTTTTCAGCAAGCATTCATATTATACGCACATATATACTCATACATATACCTACACATACACATACATACATAATGATACTTAGCTGTATATAGCTCTATCCTGATACATATTTACATTTTCTACAAATATACACCTCTACTCATTCTTACACTCATGTCTATATAGACATTCACCCATGTATACCCCCACATAACCACTTACACATTCATGGACACACCTACCTATTGAAACATATTTTTCTAATGTGCGAAAAACCTGTGTTTGTTACCATGCCTGAGTAAATTCTAATAAAATATTTTCTTCTCTCAGCCCGCATGGATATGGCCTGTTAGTGTGGCATCATCCTGACAAATTACATGAAGATGCAAATGATCACCTCAAGTAACAATATCATTTCTAAATATTAATGTCTGGTAAAGGTACCTGTTATCTTCAAACAGGATATATAAGAAATCAAATAATGGAATAGTTAAAAGACATTGTAGTCACGATGAAGTCTGACTTAATGGTAAAATATCTGCACTAAAATAAGCTTTTGGTCTTGTAATGTGAACAATAAGGGGGAAACTTTGAGCCTTAGCTGGAAATTATAAGGCACTGTGCTTTGTATAATTTTTTTTTTAGTATGTGATTATGTCTAATATAATTTTTAGCCTTTAAGGCCTAAATAAGCTTAAAATTCCTAAAGCATTCTGACTTTATTAGTTTATGCAGTTCTTAGATCTAAAATAGTTTGTGTAAGCAGCTAGAGCCCACGAGTTAGAACCCCAGGATCATTTCACTTGGGACTAAATACAGATCAAATCCTTTACCATGCACTCAAAAGCAAGAAATGTTTGTGGGTTTTTGTACAAGGATAAACATGGTTTTAGAAAAATTATCACAAATTATCTTAAGACAGACTCCTCTTTCTAGGCAGCATGAGGCTTTTAAAGATGTTTTAAAAAAGGCAAATATAAATAAATGAATATATTCGTATATTTTTATGTTTGCTGACAGTATGTTCTCATGCCATTTACTAAACTCTTCAAGGACAGCTTTAGAAATCATTTAGACTCTAATAGAATAGTGTAATGTGTTTGAAAGCATTCGGAGAAAAAAAGTTGTCACTGATGAGGGGTTAAAGTTCACGCTTAATAGTCCCTAGGAACAGTTAATGGTATCAAAACTAGTCCTGGTCAGTCTATTAAAATAATTTTACTCATTAGTCACTCCAAGCTGTTTGTGTGTTATTGATACTGGACCAGGTCACGAGCCTTAGGCAAGGACGTTGCTGTCCAATCAGAATAGCAGCGGGGTGCAAAGTCCTGCCCACACTCTTACCTGCACCATGCTGACCACACCAGCTGTCCACCTATTGCACTTGCATCTTTTGTTGCTTCTTTCCATTCTTTATTTTCAGTTGCAGTTGTTTGTTTTACCTCATATTGTCCACCCTGGCTGACAAGATCTTCCCACACTTAGGCATTTATTTAAATTAAAACCGGCGCTTGCTTAACATGAATCTAACTGAGATGTAGCCTCATACAAAATGCTAATTACATACACAGCAGTTGCAGAGTTAATCGGTGTATGAATAAACATGAACAAGAACACTGTTGCATAAACAGGAGCCACTGACTGATGCAGATACATATTCAGCAGATGTACTGTCATGCTTTTGACTTACAATCACTCTATCATGTACATGTGTTTGATGCACACTGTTTGACCTGGACTGACACCAGATGGTTGCTGGCATCAGGCATTTCCTCACCTATGCACTTCCAGTTGTATTTGTTATCATGTTTTTATTAAAACTGTACTGGAAATGTCGTGTCCTTACTGGTGCTATAAGGCGGTGTAGCCTTTAGCAAATGTGGAAAACTTTCTGGCCTCTTTTTGTTAAATATAATGCATTTGGATTCAGAAAACTTTGTTTGACCCATACAGGCAAATTATTTGCAGCTTATCTCAGTGAACATTAAAGGCAAAATATGTCCGACACGAATCAATACACAGTACAAATTAAGGCACTGGAAGTAAAGAATCTGCAATAAAACAATAAATACCCATACCGGCTACGAGACATGTTCAGTTAACATTAAACAAATGACAATAAATATAATTTGGTTGTCCTCTGAGGAGCATGGTAGCGTTGGCCGGAGGGCACCAAAGCTCACTGGACAGCACATGGTGAGGGTCAGAGATGACTGTCTTTGCTTTATTCACTACCTGAATCTCCCAGAGGGAGTTCCATTTTATGGTGTGTTCAGACCAAACGCGTTTTGAGCGTCAAGAGCAGCAAGTTTCCATGTAAAGTCAATGTGGAGGCGCGGTAAGGGGGCGTCGAGCTGTCTCACGTCGCGTTTTGAGCGTACCGCGCGGAACACGCATCAACAGCCAGAGATGGGCAAAGCTGAACTTTGGCCGCTTGACGCGGGGCGTCAACCAATCAGAGTGACCAGCTTGCAGCTCCTGGAGGATTCCTGAGGTGAACCCAGACACGGGGCTGAGACCCTATTACTCTGTGCAATATTTAGGATAATCATTCCTTGCTAAAAAGCTGAATGATACTGATTTGGCAACGTAGCAGGATACGTTGCCTAGTAACGCTTTGTTTTGGGGTGGGGTGGCGGCTCTCTGCTGAATGCGGCTCTTCTTGCATTAACACTGACTATCACTGCCCTATGACAACGTCCTCTAGCTTTATTTATTAAATAAAACAATGCCATCTCTCTGCTGAATCTGCCATCATTCAAACTGACCGGAAGAAAAGCTCCGCCTTTCCCCCCTCTCTTTTCCGCTGCGTTAGCCACTTGCTCCAGACACGCGGCAGGAGCGTTGGGAGCGTTTTGGGCGTCGGACACAAAAGTGGCAGTTTAGTGACCAGCGTTGAGCGTTCAGTGTTTTGAGCGTTTCCGACGCCCAAAACGCGTTTGGTCTGAAAACACCTCTTTATTTGTGTAAGACCACTTCACAATAGTGTTGTCTCAGGGCACTTTACAGACACATCATTTCAAGCCAAGAGGAAAGTATCTTTGTCTGAGTCCGGTGATACATGCATTCTTTAACATTTAAGCTAATTAAAGAAGGATGAAGTCTTTTTTTTTAAATAAATACTATTTCTTCTTTTTTATATAAGTGTGAAACTTTAATTAGTGAACAAAAAGAAAAAAGAAAGCACTCATCACTACCTAAAGACACGGTGTAACACAGCAAAACCAAGAGTGTTGATTACATTTTTAGCCTGGCAATCACTGAAGCAGGTGGTTGGATGGTTTCCATGCAATGCTTGTGTTTGCTTGGATTCAGTGACCGACTAAAAGATGCTATCCGTCAGTACAGTGTTGACACTCAGGGCTGCAGGTGGTATATTTCTTAATTTCTGTCTGGAACAAGAAAAGCTGCTCTAAATGTTGGTTTCATGATATCCTGAAATAAAGTTTTATGTCTTAATAAGAGCAGATTCTTATCATGATGCTTTAAGTTTGGCCCATCTCACCAGAATGTTTGTAAAAGTTAAAATTAAGAGAACATCATGCTAAACATGGTCATGGTGGCGTCAACATACTGACACACAGGCTCCTTCGAGATTAGCTTTCTTATTAATATCTTTAAATACATAGTCATGTTCACTCACAACATGATGTGTCACAATTACACAATAATGATTAAAAAAACTACACGTATCTAAATTTGGTTTCATATTTCTTTTGTTCAATAAAGCTACTGTAGCTCCACCAAACAGTCTGTTTGGTTTCGTCCTCCTGCTGCTTTACTTGACTCAAACCCATTAATTGCAATGATGAGACACTGAAAATACATGGCTAGAGTAAAAGTCAGTGTTTATAGTTTCAGTGTATGAAGTGTTGTACTCACAAGTTGTGGTTCATTTTGCGTGATGTGTTGCTACCCAGAACAAAACAGCAGTGTAAAACCTGGACTGGACTGTAAAACTGTTATACTGTGAAACTGGGCTGCCTTTTGTCAATTCAGTTCAGGCGCACTCTTAATCAGCAACAGGAAACGTTGTTGTGTAATTTGTAACATGAGCACTGGTCAGTTCTTATGCGCAATTATCACAGCATCAATCCCATCGTCTATACATCACCTTGACTGTTTGATCAGATTATCTATTGGGGGATTCATACCTCAACATTAAATAATTTTTCCATTTTCTCCGATATAGCCGAAACATACAACAAGTAATTTGTGAGCATAAAACTTAGTATTCATAGCGGAACAATAAAGAAATACAATGTCATAGTTAGTAAGGATTTTGGTAATCAAATTTGGGGATCATATACGGTTTTAGCATGTGGGCGTGCATGTTGAACATAAGCCATCAAACTTTTGTTGTGTTTCTGTACCAGGCTTTCATGTGATTTTTGCTGGAAGGGAGAAAAAAAAAGCCAAATCAAAGAGTTGGTATTTGGTGGACTGTTCTATTTTTGTCTCCACCTGAATGTCGCTACACAAGAAAAAAGCTTGAGAAATGGAATAAAAGACAAATAAGAGTCAAAGAAGAAGTATGTCATGCAACTCCCCTTTAAGCTTGCGAGGGATGCAGGGAGGGAGAAGATGAGAAGCGAAGAGGGATCCCTCTGAGTCATCCTTGGAGTTTTCCTCCCTCCTCTCATCCTCCTCCTCCCAGTATAATTTACAACACTCCCGCCCTCCTCGCTTTCCTTCCTTTTTCTTCCTTTGTTCAACTTGTTTCTGTGATTCACAAAAATCTTTTTCATAGTTTACATATCTCTTTTGATTCCTTTATCTTTTCTGAAACTTAAGACCTTCAGGTTTTCTGCTTGTTTTTGTCTCACTGTGACTTTCAGTGGAATACTGATGAGATTGCACCACTCCCCCATCCTCTTCCTAGCAAAGGAAGCCCTCTGAGGATGAGCATGCAGAAATCCCGAGCACATATTTGACTCAGAACAGTGTGACTGTACCTCCTCCTTGTTATTTATTGGCTCTTTACTTGATTCAGTCCTGTGTCTACTCTGGAGTCCACTTGGCCTTTTCCACACCAGCCTCTTAATCGCCTGTCACCTCTGTTCCTTTTTTCCACGTCCACCTTCATCCTCTTCATTAAACTTTATTATCTCACTTATGTTGCCCTGTTTGTTTTTCATTTTTATTTAAAATTTTAATAATTTGCTTCTTGGTCTGCTTGCATTTAAAGCGTCCTCTCATTTTCTCGTAGCGCCTAAACATTCACTCATTTTGTTCTCAATGACCGTTATTGCTGTGGACAGCACACCATCCCCCTTGTTCTCACTTGTTTGTAAGTGTGTGTGTGTGTGTGTGCAGGCATGTGCTATCATGTCTTCTGGTCGTGCGCCACTTGTTTCATAAAGATGCTACACTGCTCTCTCTCTATTACACTGAATTGAACTGAGGTTTAATAAAGACTGCAAGGATCCAAATCTAATAACGGCTGCACTCTGCTTATTGGAATGCTCTCGCTCACCTTCACACACTTAAGCACTCACACACACTCAACACTCCTGTATACTCACACCATCCGATGACTGATACATAACACTTATTTTGTATTTTTAAAAATCCATAATCAGCAGTTTTATGTTAATCTTCATTTAATCCTGCAAGACAATGAATAGTACTGTAAGGTGTGATCAGTAAAGAGCTATATGTGTGTGTTTTATTTGTGGGAGCTGATTGTGAGGTTAAGAGTCTTTTTTTTTCCATAAGAGATTTCTGTCCAGTTTTTATTTAAAACATTAAATCATGAATTGGTTTATACTTTTAAAACATTATTTCACTGACATGATCACGCCTCTAATCAGAGCCTTAGTTAACATTGGTCATTTTGTTGCTATTTTGAGATACTGCATTGTACTATGAAGAAATTATAGGAATAAAATGTTAAAATCTATTATGTGTGAGAAAAATGATTTCCTCACTCAATGTGTAAGGCTATATTTTCCCTTTCATTTTAAGGTCAGACCAGTCTTTTTTTAATATCAGCCGTGGCTTTGTCTTTCTGCTCCAGCTTGTCTAATGCAAAGGCCACACACACCCAAGCTGCGTGTTTGGCTTCCTTTGAAACAAAGCTATTTAGATCACAGAATAACATGTTGCCTGACTTCTGTCTTCTTCAGCACTGCCAGGATTTGACTGCCAAGGAAATTTAATTTTATCCTTTGGTCTATGACTGTCCCCCATCCAGTCTTCAGTTGTGCTATGGTTAAACGAGAAGAGTCATTTCTGTTGCATAAATTACAGATTCTCTTAGAAACTGTTTAGACAAAGTTTTTTGGACCATTGTCTGTAACCTAATTAGAGGAAAATGCATCCTCATATTTATAATTGAAGATTCATGAACGTAGATCCTACTCAACGTATTTTCATTTTTATATTCATAAACTTTACACATCAGTTTAGTTACAATAAATTTTTAAAGATAATCTTTATCTTGATCCAAATGAATTCAACTTCATTTATTTAGCGTCAAATCACGGCAATGCCATCTCAAGACGCTTTACAGACTGGAAAAAAAACATAATAAAGCCAATTCATAATAGACTATATAAGGAAACCAACAAAATAATGTCCATTTAGTGAAATTTTAAACTGTAAATTTATTTTCATGTCTTACATACTTCTCTGCAGTACTGGTTGCAGTGGGGGTTTTTTTTTGGTTTAGGATCAGAGTATTGGAGTGAACAGCAGGGAGCAGCAACAGAATGATGACAAAATTGTAATAGCTTGTATTTTATCAGAGAGCTCCTGGTCAATTTAATATCACTGAGCCTGTAAGTGAATGCAGCTTCTGTATAACAGCAAACTGCTGTCATCTGTTAACTGACTGATTTTCTGCATTGTATCTGCATAATCCAACAGTTCAAAATATGGCTGCAAAAAAAGTGCAGCAATTTAAATTACTTATTACTTTGAACTTCACAAAATTATATCTGTCCAATGACCACAGTAAGAAGAAAGAAAGAATGAAATGATTAAAAAAAAAAAAAAAGAGGCCTACAGCACCTTGAGGGACAAACTGGTGATGCATGAAGTTTTCTGAAATGTGTGCTGCAGCTTTTTATTCCAGCAGCCAGGAAGTAAATCATTGCACATCTGTATCTCTGTGAAATTCTGTCATGGCATGTTGAGAAAATCAAGGTGTATTACGGCTCTGGCAGACTGTCCATGGGATTTCTGCCTGAATCAGTGTGAGTGCATCAGTGGCAAAAAGCCACAAGCCTCTATCAGAACAGCTGCATCCTTCATTGTGGTGTCTGCAGGCTAATAGAGGAGTTTGATGCATCCGCTGTTGCCGGGCAATAATGTGGTTGAGTCAGTTTAAAAAGTCTACTCTTTCCCATCAAATGCCGTTTGTTCATTCATAAGAGTTTTTATTTTGTTTGTTTGTGTATGTGTATGTGTGTGTGCATTTGGTTTCTCGAGTACAGAGAAACAAAGATCAAAGAAAAGATGGTTTAATCAATCAACTAAAAGTATAAAATAATCAAAGCAAAACAGGAATTAAGATGAGTTCAATCCCTCGTCACACATACACACAGAAACATCCTCACACACACACTCACACGCATTGGTACAAGGGTGCATTGAAGCATGCTGGCAGGGCGTGTGAAGAGTATAAATAGCTCTGCATCCTCACTGATGCTATTTTTAAACCAGGAGTCGTGACTGACTTAACCAAGGGCAAGACAGATTTGTAACACACACAAAAAGAATAATACTGTACTACATCTTTCACCAGGCAGTAGACTTCCTGGTAAGTCATGAAAAACCTAGCATCAAATGGGGCTTACATTGGAGAGAGGGATGGAGTAGACACACATCGCACTTTCCCACGCTAACATGACAAAACAAAAACATTTTATAATACAAACTTGACTTGACTCCTTAGTAATAGGAATATTTTTATACTCACCATGCCCCCATAATCAGGCCAGCTTAGAAAAAGACACCAACAGCGATGCCTCATCTGGCTAGCCAGATTAGCATGCCTGCTCTGGCTAGTTAGCGGGGGGGCACCGCTGCTCCATATTGACACTGCCGGTGTTTTTATCTCTTGAAGCTAAGCTGAACACCATGCAGGTCACGGTGACTGGCTGTGATGAACAAATTGCAAGTTTGGAGACCAAAGCCAGTTTAACTGATGGACACGTGCAGGCCCTCAAAGCACATTGCTTCACTTTGTTGGAGGGTTGTGCTAAGCTCAAAATCAAGAAAATTTATTTGAAGGAGCGGAGCCAATGGATCAACATGAAGATTATGAAACCATGAGCATTACATGAAGAGCCACAACCCCCTTGAGCAGCTTACATACCCCAAATTTAAAGTAACCTGGCTGATAAACTAGGTATTCCAAGTTCATTGGTGGAGGTGCATGAGGAAGGTAAGCAGGTACAAAATGATGAATTGGAAAGGTGTTGGTAGTAGATTTAATAAGCATATTCAAACCTAATTAACCCACTTTTGGTTAATGTCTACAAAATTATCCTTTACTATTGGCAAATTGCCCCAACCCTATTTGAAGCTAACATTTCTCTTTTACGTAAAAAAAAAAAAAAAAAAGGATCCTTTCAAATGTAGCAAATATGGACCCCGTTTTAAAAATCTATCAAAAGACTCACTACCCAATTTATCTCAAATTATTGAGCATGCATCATTAACAAACTTGTGCATTGGCTTGACAGCTGAGCTGACATAGGTCCCCTGTTGGCTAAGAGAAAACGATTGTCCTCAAGTTGTTCCAAACTCACTGAAAATCCGGAAGCAATGTCATAAACATGGTTGCTTCAGTGAATCTTCAACTTCATTCTTGAGTGGTAAAAACCATCTATTTGCTATCTGGCAAAAGAATGGCCTGCTGCATGCTGACCTTGCAGTAAGGCTCTATTTACCCTACTCACTTTATTTTTTGTTTTTTTAAAGCCTGGTACTTTGTCCACCAACCAACTACCCTCACTTCCCTAACCATCCCCATGTGGGTTGACAATCTACCTCTGTGATTTTTTTAGACTTTAATGACTTTCCTAACCCTGACTATTTGACTCACCTGAAGTAAACCTGGGAGGAGGAGAGAGTACTAATGCCTGACATTCAGTGGGCCCAAATTCTTAAGTTAGTTCATTCATCGTCCATGTGTCCCAGAGCATTTGTGTAGAGTGCACTACACAACTCTGGCAAGAGTTGCTCGGGCAGTAGTGACAGTTGTGATAGTTGTGACCAGTCACCTGCTAATCACACACAGATTTTGGTCCTCTCCAAACCTTGCTGGCTTCTGGCACCAACTCTTTAACACATTTGCAAAAATTCTTGATATGAATCTTAGTCCTGAACCTTGCACGGCCCTGTTCGGTCCCCCCCCTCCCCCATTTCCGCCAACTCTTTTTCACATCAGAAGGGTTCATTGGCAACATACACTGTAAGGCAAACCCCTTACCTTTCAGCATGTCTGCCTGAATATATTATGTGTGTCAAGTATTGTTGCATGTGAATAGAAAATTGAATTATAGCATTACAAAAAAAAAAAAAAAAAAAAAAGAATAATGCAGCATCTATTGAAACAGCTTTCTCTCCTTTTGTCAGCTTATGTCTGTCCACAGCTGACGCTCATTTTTCATTGTCAGTGCTGAATGCAAACCTCTTTCTGTCAGGTTCTTTCCCTTTGTCTCATTCTCTAGAGCCCACTATAGTGCTCCCATTCTTTCAGATCAAACCTTATGTCTCATTTGTGTGTTGATTTCATTAATGGCCCAGTGAGATGCTGAACAATCAACTGTGGGAACATGCTGTGGATTTCTACAAGGCCCTTCAGGTACAGCCCGCGCAGTGATTTTCCACAGATCCTGTTGTTCTTACATAAAGTGAGGCAACCTCAAAAAACATGTAAGATATTGGATTGATTTGCTGTATAAGAGGAGTCAATGTGTATGTTTGTGTGCCAAAAAGGTTTTTTTGGACTGTGGATCGCAAAAGAAAAAAAAAAAAATTAATATGCAAGTGCTGTGACAGCTATACTTTGGTTTTCTATATGTATACCTGGGGAGCTCACCTGTGTATTGCCAGTGTACAAAACCCCTTGTTGTGTTGTACCATGTTTTAACCGAAGGTCTTTTACTGCTTGTTTTTAATTAAGGTAAATGTGAAGTGTTCAGTCCAGTGGGAAAATAAAAGAAAAGGGTGAAAAAAGAAACACCAGGCCTTAATGAGCAAGCAGACAGAAAAATCTGTAGAATTGCTATCTAGTCGCTTTAGATGGACACCACTGAAGATTTGGCCTCCTTCTTGTGATTTGTATTCCTTTTCCTGGGGTTCTTTTTGTAGCTTTTTTTTCTTTTTTTAAGTTTGTTGGTCTTTGTAATTTTAATTCAGCCTTCAGCAACTGTGTTGTAACCAAGTACAATTAGAAGTCACATGTGCCATCACCAATCCTCCACATGTTTTATTGGTAAGCCTGTGTGTTTTGCATCATTTACCTCCCATCACTTTCCTCTCTGGATGTGTACAGAGCTCGAACCTTTGGTTTTGTTTTTACTGGTGGGTTTGTTTACTTTCCACAGTATAACGTGACTGTATTACTTTACTTGTCATTGCATGTTGTGGGTTAGCAAGAAATGCAAACCTTTAGACTGTTCAACGTATAAACACCTAATGATGAAATAACCTTTAGTTATCTGTTAATTATCTCTTGAGTCAGTTGTTTAATCATATTAACAATATCTTTGGAAAAAAAATTACACATGATAAAGTCTTGAAACCTACGAAGGACTGCTAACGTGACCACGGTGTACCCCACCGCTTCCACAATGGCATATGGGCGAGGCTCCTGTACTGTCACACTATGGAGCTATGTGATGTCATTTTAGGTATATATCACAATAATTTACCATAAACAGATTTTCATTTGTGCTTTTATTTAGAAAGGAGACTTATCTGTGGCATATATTACATTGATTTTGAAATTCCTTATGTTTCCTTTATTCTGGATTCTTTGACATCATATCTTCAATATGACCCCATAAAGGCTTTGAATTTTGATGTTGCATGTTTTATATAACTGGTAACTTTTAAGTTATTATAATTGATTGGTTATTATTATTGATTTCCTAAAATATTGAGGTTTAACACTTCTAGCATCTTGCAGAATTATAGTGGCTGGAAATGCAACCCCCTGGTCAGTGTGAAACTATGTGACTTTCTATATGAATACATGCTAACATGTGCTGAGCCTTTGTTCTCTTTAGTTTACCTGTGGAGGTGATTATGGCTCAGCATGACAGGTCACAGACCGTAGTGTAAGAAAGCCGGTGTCCAGCTGAGGTGTTGATTGCCATATGTAGAGAGCTGTTCTTTGGCTGACCCTACGGAAACATTGGTGCAAACACTTTGGGATTGTTTTTCCTTTTTTTTTTTTTTTTTCAGAATTTGTTTAAAAGAAGAAAAGGCCTTTATTTGCGTCCCAAAACCCTAAAGTCTCCTTTGACTTTTGAGCACCATGAGACAGTCTTTCTGCTGAGCAAACATATAGCATCACTCTGAAAGCATATGCTTTTAAATGTTTATAAAAAAATAATTGGCAACTGCAGAGACGACAGTGTTTGTCTCGTTAAAAGAGATTTGAGATTTGATGTGTATATTTGCTAACCTTGCTGTTAAGTTTATTTATGTTGCAAGGTAGAGAACTAAATGGGGACAGCCTTAAAGATTAATCAGAGGTCTTACTTTTTTTTTCATTTCTGCCGTTTGGGAATAAAGAGCACAGCCGGCACCTGTCGACTACAGGCACTCCACTACACTTTAGACAGACACACTGACAGAGACGAAGAGGGTTATGCAGGCAGTGACCGGGAAATCGTTCAGTAGCATAGAGACTGGGGACGAAAGACTTGTGTAGAGGAAAGAAAAGCAGACAGAAAATGAAGAGTTTAAATGTGGAAAAAGAGACTCAGGGAGTCTGTTCCCAGAAGACAGGCAGGGCAAAGTTGTGTTAAGCCAAGATCAGAGAAGAGGATCAGCCCTTGTATCCTCTCTGTGCAAGGTGTCTTTTCTTTCTTTTTTTTTCTGTACAGCAGAGTCGATAAACAACTATTCTCCCTTTCATTGTGTGTCCAGTCTGACAGAAATGTTTTTCAAATTGTTACCTTGGTATGCAAGCGAATCATTTCAACTAAAGGATGAACATATTTTTGGCTTACGCTATTTCATAGCAATGTTAGCACATTGTTGTTGCTGGTAGTAACCAGCCAAGACCAGCCATGGAGAAAACAGGAAATTAATATAGCTTACTTTGGTTTTAGCTCAATTAAAATGATTGCTTATTGAAATACAGTCTGAGTTTTGTCTCTGAATAGGATGTATATGGTCTTAAACGTGAGGAGAAGTTAGAGCTTTGTGCTGAAAATGATGTGTTTCTCATAAAGTGTGCCAAGGTATGCTGTGAATGAATTATGTCTGAATGTTTACTATCATGTCACCTAAGATGAAGTCCAGTTGACTGCCTCTCATAGTAACCCCAGGTTACATCACCATGATATGTCCCCAAGCCAGAGTGGAATATAGTTTGAGGAAGTAGACTACATCATTTAAAAGGCTATCTGCTGGCTGCAACATTGCACTGGCGTATCCTAGCAACCAGTTTAGATGAAGGGCTCGCTCAGGCAAAGCCTCAGTTCCAGCTGGTGATCTCTGAGGAGTGTGTGTGTGTGTGTGTGTGTGTGTGTGTGTGTGTGTGTGTGTGTGTGTGTGTGTGTGTGTGTGTGTGTGTGTGTGTGTGTGTGTGTGTGTGTGTGTGTGTGTATGTGTGTGTTGCTGGGATAATAGATGAGTGTTGTAGAAATTAGCGTGCTGGCTTAGTCCTGCAGGGAAAGATATCAACTATACATTCATTTCTAATTACCATGGTGGTAATTAGTTAGAAGGAATCTGTTTCTCTTACCCTCAGCCCTGCTCTCTCTTATAATCTGTTCTGAGTCTCTTCCTTTTAATACTCTCCACAATTTCCTATCACGCATGGTTTCTTCTTTTAAATGCCCATTTGTCTGTCTTTCTATGAATTTTTTAAAATTTCAAATAAGCGAATGAAAAGAAATGTGTTGAAATGGCATGCTTGTCCGGTACATCTCCAAGCAGTGCTTTTAAATCACACTTTTTCCTGTTTTCCTGTTTCCTATCCTTTGTGTATTTGTGAAATAAATCTTTGCCTTTCTCTCCTCTCCTTCTTACACACACAGTTGTATTATTTATTAATTAAAAAATGAAGTATTTCACTCTGCTCTGTGACCTTTTATTCTTTTTGGTCATCCTCCACAGACTTCACAGCCTCGCAGTAATGACAGGAGAACTTTGTAATGATGTTTGACTAAAGAGGACCTTTTCCTTTGTCTTTCTGTCAGTGCTGAGTATCGGGGAAGGAGGATTCTGGGAAGGTACAGTCAAAGGGAGGACAGGCTGGTTCCCAGCAGACTGTGTGGAAGAAGTTCAGATGAGACAGTATGACCCACGGCTAGGTAAGACATCTAGATGTACACTGACGCGCACATATTCATGTTCATACGATGCTCTCATGCAGCAACGATCCAACAAGGTTTGATGTTGCTGTGATGCTTTGCTCTGGTGTTTGTTTAGAGCTTCACACACCTGCTTAAGTAAGTTTTGTAGCTTCTGTTGCATTCGAAATGTTATGTTTAAGTTTCCAGAAGTTATTTCATTGATTAGTTTTTAAATGTTTAAAAAAAATGGATGTTAAATATGCACCACAAATGTTTAATTATGAGCTGATCTGGATTTTGTTCATTATTTTAATTTTATTTGTTTTTAAATAATTATAAGCAGAAGTCTACAGATACTCTGCAGCAAAAACTTGGGTATCAGTTCTGAAAACTAAAATATGTTCAGTGTACTTTACACTAACTGTATAAAGATAAAACACCCAAAAGTGATATTTTTGTAGAGACAATAATATGGTTAAAATCATCTTCAGCAATTCTATATCCAGAAAAATTGTTCATATTCACTGCAGATGGGTTAGGCTTTAATAAGTAACTCATTCTTATACTTTGTTTATCTTGTAAGAAAAAGTTGACCTACGTTTTTGACACAGATTGTAGAACAAATAAACATAATTTATGTAACAGTTAAGCATAATTCAAACATAATTTCCTTTTTTGCTACAAATGTGCATCCCTGGCTCATCTTCTGACCCTGCTGCATTTACCTGCCAATACAGCTTTTTCATTGTTTTTGTTTAAACTGTATTATTACAAGTCAGAGTGTCATCTCATGAGTAATGCCATTTGAAAATGAAAACCAACAACTAGCAGTCGAATGCTGCACTTGCTTCATGTATCATATTTCATCTGTTACTTTTCCCTCCCTTGCGGACTGCAGACTGTCTTCAGTTTCCACCAAGATTTTAGGGACACTTAATTGGAATCTAATTAAAATCAGGTGCACTGGAAAGGTCAGCTGGTGTTGCCTGTGTTGAACTATGTAGACAGAGCGTGCAGAACGGGGCATTTTAACAGGAATTTTTCTGAAAACAGCCAATAAGTATTTAATCAACGCTCCACATTTCTGTGAATAAGCAGAAAATGTGCTTTAAGCTTTTATTGCTGAAAAAGTTCTCATGACGAAGAATTCTGTGGTGTTGTATTAAATGAGGAAAGTTCTGTTAGTCAACATTATACCAATATCATTCATGTCAATCTAACAATATTAAAAAGAATATTTATAAAGAATCAGATTACATGCCAATTTAGGATAAGATGTATTATTATTGTGTATAATATTTTTTTTTCTCAACATTTCATTTTTATTTTTGATTATAGGATCAAAACATGGAGGATACCAGAGTTTTGCAAACATTTGCAGAGATTTTTTGCCAGTTTTCAGGCTTTCTGCTTTTCTTTTTTGCTGGACAGCTTCTTTGCCTCAGAAATATTTTTTTAATCCATGTTTTAAATTATCAAAGTTGATCAATGTATTCAGCCAAGTATTAATTTTCTCTTCTTGCGTAATGTTGGTCACATGCCTTGGATTGTGAAAATATGAAAATCCAACCTCTGCCAGGCCATTTCAGGCCAGGAGTAAACTAGTCAGACAGCATGTTGGTATATGCACAAGCATTTAAAACAAATTTCAAAATCCCAGCACATTTTAAATTCATGCAACCTCATATCTTCACTCTCCTACCTGTTCTCCTGTCCTAGCCAAGTTTACTTCCACAGTCTTGGACTCCATTTAAATCAAGTAAATTAATATTTCATCAGACATCTTTTCTTGTTCTTTTGTTGTTCTTAAAGTTTAAAAAGAATACTTTCTTTTTAATGTTGCAGGGTTTTTTTCACTCTGTCAAGTGTAGCACAGCAACTCCTACTTTGATTAGTGATACTGTGACTCATCCATGACTACAGCTGTACCTGTATTTGGCTTGAGTTATTCATTGGTCATGCTTTGTTCTTTTGCATGTGTAATGGATGTATTTGCTCCCATGCTGGTTATGAAGTTGTGTTGATGCACTGTGCTCTTTGGAGAAAGTCACTCTGTTTATTTGGTAATAACAAAAGCATGTCTCTATGCTGCTCCGGTCTCTATGCAAATAAAAAGAAACATAACTGAAATTAGTTTGACTTCAAATAACATTTCAGTTTGAAATAATGACCCCCTATATATTACTTTATAATAATTTCGTGTCATAAGACTGAAACAAATACTTGTACTGATTAAACTGTAGGTACAAAGATTCATACAAAAAGTACAACACCGCTACTCTTAACTGCAGATTTATTTGGAGACAAATATTAAAGCACCCACTTCTCGTCACAGTACCTTTAGAAGGTCTTTGCTGATTATAACTGAGACAGGTTGTAATGTAAGCATTGGAAACTTCAATTGGAGTACCCTCCTGTCTTTAGACTCTCCTGTCATGAACAGATGGTACATTTAGTTTAGTCTGGTGTCAGAGGCATCCCTTTGTGCCACACAGACTGAGACTTAGCTTCATACTGTAGATGTACACTCATCTGACATTTTTTGTTATGAATCTCATCTTGCTCCTACTGTGTTTGTCAAACATCTATTCTGGCCTATTTTAGGAACAGCTGGGGGATTTTTTTCCTGGTTCAAGGTCCAGTTGAGGGGATTAAGGTTACCTTAGAGTAGGTGTGAAAAGATGGAATCTGGAATCTCTAAATACCCCATTTAAATGCATTGTGAGAAAAAGATAGGGAGAGGTGTTAAAGAACGGGCCCGATAGCAAAGGAGACAGATGGTGGCTCATACACTAAGAGACAGCAAAGTGGAGATGGCAGTAAGAAAGGAAAAAAAGGAGAAAAGAGGGCGAGAAGAAGATGGTTTTGATATTGAGGCCATCTCACTCATAAATCCTGACAAACTGAACTCATAGATATCTATTTTGGGGCATTCAAAATGCCCTGTCCTCCCTTCTGTCCACTCACCCCGACGGTGTCTTTTCATGTTTCTTTTATACATTTTACCGCTGTTTCCATAATTACATTTACATATAATGTTCAAAAGTAAATTATATGCCACACTGCCTTATGTACTATTGATTAACATGCCAATTTCTGAATCTGCTGAGGCGTTTCGAGGCTAATCTCATCTTCATAGTAACATTCATCAGCCGTGATACAACAGCAGTACAACACATGATAACACTGTGGCATACTCACTGAGACACACTTAAATACACACAGAGTTGTTTATCTGAAGGCAGCCACTGAGGCATTACTGACAGTGAGGGCAATATGTCTCAGCCTAGTGAAGCAGGAAAGACAGCCCAGTCTACAATTAAACAACCCAAATACTCTCTTTTTTCCCTTTACCTCTCTGTGTTTCTGTACCACTGTGCATCACTCTTGAGTCATGCCTCTGAAAGTGGTATCCCTCTTTATCTATCTCTGCTTCTGTGTGTTCTGTGCCAAGTTTAAAAGAGCAATGATGGGAAATTGTTAAAGCTTTAAAAAAAAAAAAAAAAAAAAAGGGTGAGGGGGTGGGAAGTTTCAGTCAGAAGAACACAGAAAGACAGAGAAAGGAAGCAGGTGACCATCTGAAAGAGGCGGTTTAAACCTTGACTGGTCCTTTGGTTGTTATCTGTCACCACTCCGTTCCTCTCAGCACAGCCAGCGCTGCCCACAGCCTGCAGTTCATCTTCAGCCAGTGCTCAAAGGGACAGAGGGAGAGAAAGGAAACAAAGTGAGGGGGAAAAAAAAGGCAGAAACAAATAGGACGTGAACAAGTGATGAAGAAAATGAGGGCAAACAGCAAAGACTGTTGATTGGAGTAATTAAGAGAACAGGGAATGATGCAGTGGTGAACCAAGATATGTGTTGCTGTTCCGGTATCTGTATGACTTTTAAGACCCGCTGCGCTGTTTAAAGCTCTAAGCTAGTGCATGTGACATTTCTGGAATATGAGCAATCTATAAAACATCTTACACAGAACATGCTGATTATCTTGTCCCAGTCGGCTGACGCTTGGTCGCACATCCACACACACACACACACACGCGTGCAGCTGATCGGTGGCTGGAGGTTAATAGTAGATGTTTACTTGTGCTAATGGAGGGAATAATGATGTGAGTATGAACTGCTCTTCCCTTTCTAATGATGCAAACAAATTACAATGCCACTCATTGTCAACAATGGCACTGTTAATCTGCTGTCTCCAGTATGTTGGGATCTCAAAGCTGCACCCTGCTGTCCCTAAATAAGATACCATCTTGCTACTCCTGAGTGAAAAAAATTCTGCTAAATTTTGGGGAATTAAAAAGCGTTCATATTTTTCTTCTTTTTCAAGTGTCCTAGATGTTTTTAAGGAGCTTGATACCCTCATGCCGCATTATAATTCTCTGTTTTCCTCTTTGATGGGATGAGCAAAGCTTTTTTCTGTGGTTTTGTTTCTTAATAAATATGCAAAGTTGTCTTTCCTATTTGTACTTGTTCACTCCGTTTCCTTGCTCTTCTCACATCGCAGCACAGTTGAATGACTCACAGCCGCATGAATCAGCCCAGTCAGATCCAGCCGGAGCTATTTATAGCCTGCCCATTAAGAAGTTTTGGAGTGTGTCTGCACTCCCCCAGAATGCTTAAACATCAGTGTTGCTGCAGCAGCCAACAGTGACATGAACAGAGCATTTTGGTGAGGAACGTTGTAGAGAGAGGTGATGAATGATATAGCGGATGGTGCAATGGATTGAAGAGGATCACACAGGACATATGCTTTGTACAGTTTCATCCTCACAGCAATGTTGTTTTCTGCTCTGCAGAGGTGGAAGCTAAATATATTTTTCTACATGAAATTTTGTTATCTTCAAATGGACAAAACAAAAATAAACCAATGACAATCATTGTAATTCTTCACTATGTTTCGTGAACAGTGCCTCCTTAAAATACAGTTACTAAGGACTGTTGAGTAGTAATATAATACTGTGTAAATACATTGCTTAATGGCCCTCTGGGATGTAGAATTCCGAATATTTACAGTCTGATTCTTAGTGATTATGCTAGCTAGCAACCTAAATCACTACATGAATGGATAGTTGGAGAAGTCTTCACACACTGAAGACAGAAAATCAAGTTGTTAAGCTGGATATGTTCCTATTTTATAAGTCACAGCTGCCCTGTTTGGATTTTTTAAAGAGTTTTTGTCAGAAAAATTGTTTTTCTCAAAATACTGATTGTTACATTGTGCCATTATTTTGGTGTCCAAATGTTTAGCTAACTGCTAATCTTGCTTTTCAGATGGAATCATAATACTGGCTAAAACAGAACTGCGCAATATGTTTTCTGCTGCTTTCTTTGTCCCACCAGTGCTGCGGCTTACTGTTTGCTATGTTTACATGGGAGTTTTAATTCTTGCTTAATTCCAAATAAAAGTTAATTCCGCTTTAAACTGCTATGATGTCCATAAAGGCAAGTAAAAAGATCAATAAAAACAATAAAAATTACAAAAATTTTGTAGTGGATTAATTTTAATTATTTGAAAAAAAAAAATCATTAAAAAATCGATCTTAAAATTTTGAAGTAAAAACTCCCAATTTTTGCTTTTTTGATTTGATTTTCCCACCCCCAGTTCACATTAACTAATCTGCGTAATGTTTATTTTTACATCGGATCAGTTTTTATGATGATGCTGCATTCTCAGTTCTTGGTATCTTCCATTTGGCAGGACATAAGATATCACCTGTAGTGTAGGATGGTTTTCCACATGTTTGATGGCTGGAAGGACCTGATTGTGTTCCTAGGCTGGACTACAGCCTGATTATGTGGAGCATCAAGCATCTGCTGTTGTTGTTACGCTCATCACATGTTTTCAGTGTGCTGAACAGCAGAGTGGATTTACTATCCAGAGGGAATCCACAGTACCAGAAATAGAAACTCATCATCTAGGTGCTCCACCAAGTGTGGGAGACTAAACATCAGTAGATTTCTCAACTTTATGGAAACATGCTCAGAACCCTCAGTTATTTTTTATCATGACAATCAAATTAGTTTAACAAAGTTTTATATGTAACAAAAACAGCTGAAACACAGACTTCTGTGTCATGGAAAAAAAATGTATATCAACTCAGGTGTTTGTTATCTTTTCTTGTTTTTGTCCTCATTTTTGTTCTGAGCACAAATCAGAAGATGTGTGAAATGGTTATTTATTAGATTTTTCATCAAAACCAATAAAAATTTCTGTTTTTTCCGCCTTTTTGAAATTTTTGTTTCAAAGGCAAACTGAATACCTGAAAGTGCACAGACTGCTTATCAGAGGCATCTAACATACATGAACTGTCCCTAAAATACTTCATTTTCTCTACACAGATTAAATCTGGACATTATTCATAAATACACTTGTTTTTATACTTAGTCTGAGTGAGTGTTCAAGACTGAAAGCATAAAAAAACAGCTGAGATAACAGATGGTAAGACCATTTGTGATCCATCTTTGGAGCAGTAAACACAGATTGCCCAAAGGTCGGCTTCAAGAGAGATCGTTGCAAAACATTTAGAAAGAGTAACGTCTAACATATACCTGCTTTAAAAGTGGTTATGATGACTGTCTCACATTTCTGGTCTTTTTTGAAGTGTCATCAACAACTTCTGATTTAGTTGCTGAGTTTTCTTGGTTCTTTGGAAAAATGAAGACAAGCAATATACATATTGGGAAAAAGAGCTAAAAGATGTTCTCCAAGGCAAGAAGCCACATGAAGGAATAAAAAGGGAAATAAGACATGGGAGAGTTAAAAAGCACCAACTTTGTCTATGAATGAATAAATTCTGCAGAAATTTGTTTCCCATTCATCATCGGATGTTTTTAGTCTTTGAGCAGCAATGATTTTCTACGTATGCTGTTTCTATAATGCAATGATCTTCTATAAAATAGGTAGTTACATTTGAAGAACATCGGCAACCAACTAATTTTTTTTCAATTAAGATAGATTTTCTTTGTGGTTTTTTTTGTCAGGACTTGAATATTTTATTACGCTTTCTAAGTAATTCAATGCAGATGTAGTGCAAAATGTAGGACACTGTACGATATGTAGCTTTTCTTCATGGGAGAGAAGATGAGTTTGGACATTCATTGCATTGGCTTGGTCTGCTAACGCTATAGAAAAACTACATTGTAGCTCAGGCTTTTTATCTTTTTCATTTCATTTTTTTACCCCTTTTGATGTGCTATTGTGCTATCTATTAACTTTTTTTTTCTCTTATCGTTGAATCTCTCCTTCCCACAGTCTGTGTCTGGTTTTTTATCAGCATTTCAATGGAGGATCCGATATTCACCTTTCACACTAAGGATGTCGCTCCTACAATGGATAATTAACATGAACAAAGTTTTTTTATTTTGTACTTATTCAGGTGTATGAACAAGGCCAGTGGGACATAAAACATATTGTGCGTATTGGCATAAGAGGACACTATTATTATCATCTCACTATGTTTTTTTTTCTTCTTAAGGATGAAGTGATCTTTGTTGTAGTTGTGAAGTGGAGAAAGTCATGCATACCTACATATTTAGCTTTAAAACTGGGAAAAGCTTTTACAGTAATTCAGGCATCAAAGTATATTTTTATCTGTAAGTAAAGAGTATAGTATGAATTGAGCATAAAGTGCATGAAGTTGAAAAGGATTTTTTTTTTTCCCCATGTTTCATTTTTGTGTTATTTTTGTTCAGATGTTATCCTAACAATCAGCAGTCACTGGCTCATTTAGGCAGCTGAAGATTATAAAGTTGATACCTACAAGGTTGAAGTTGGGCTTCAAATGTTAAACGTGCAGACTGCATGTTTTTTTTGTTTTTTTTACCTGCTCCCAAAAGAATAGATTGAAGCGTGCAGATCAGCTGTCTGATTAGTGTGTGCAACTCACACTGCAGTCACATGCCTTCTTGAGTTTTATTTTTCATACATTCTACATGAGCATTTTACTTGCTTGCAGTGCTGTCAATCAATCAATTATGGAGGTTTTTTTTTTTTCATAATAAAAAATGCACAGTTAAACATTTGTTTGTCATCATAGTATCCCTCCTTTGAGCTACGGTTCACTGTTTCAGGTGGCACTTCTGAACTTTTGCAGATTTTTGTACTTTGGCCTCCCTTAAAGGTGGAGTATGTAAGATTTTCAATATTTAAAAAAAAAAAAAAAACTAAAAAAATAACTACAATCATAATTAGAAAGTTTTTTAAACATGTAGGTTCCAGTCTGTCCATATTTGATGTGTTATTAAATTACAAGTTTAATTAATGACAAAGACCCTTCTTAAATGTTTGCCTGCCAGTAAAAAAAAAGTGCTTTTTGTCATTTGTCATTAATTAAACTTGTAATTTAATAACGCATCAAATATGGACAGACTGGAACCTATATGTTCAAAAAACTTTCTCATTATGATTGTAGTTATTTTATTACTTAATTTATTTTGAAAATATTGAAAATCTTACATACTCCACCTTTAAAGACACTTTAGAGAACTTTTGCCATTTTCCCGTCACATGCGCACTATCAACGGCTAATTCGACATCTATCTTGCTGGGTTGCACCCTGCTGGGTTGCAGCGTCTCTACAAATGCACATGATAGATGTCACTGTGTCATCGAATAAGTCCAGGAATCGGAGTTTTGATGTCAAATGTTACATAATGCGTCTTTAACAAAGGCTAATTTTACATCTGTCTTGCATCTTGTCTCTTCTTTGAGTTCTCTCCAGCCAGAAAACTTACGTCTTACGTCAACTCTTGCTCTACGTCTTTACTCTTTTGTTTCTTTGCTTCCTACAACACCATTTTGTATTTCTTTGCTGAACCAGCCATGGTGCCCTGGTGCACTTAATGTCGTAATATCTAGCTGCTGACGTGTGACGTAGTCCCGTAAAGCAATACGTAGCTGTCACAATGTGTTCTGAGTTGTGAAAAAGTTGTGAAGTGGGATTTCTCAGCCCATGGCCGATGCCAGGCAACAACACCTTAAGAAATCTGCATCATGACTGTCAGAGATTAAATAACAGAAAATAGTTGCCATCTAGTGACAAAGTTAGTTGACTTCTTCCATAGTTGCATAAATTTGTCTGTTCCAAGCAGAGATTGTGTCAGTTATCAGTAAGTAACTCTTGGGTGCTGACTTGTAAAATGCAGAGTGACTAAATGCTGACACAATAGTGCATGTGCATGCAAATAGCTCAGCTTTTATTCACCCCTATGCTTATACACTCACACACACTTTAGTTATTGTCTATATTCTATGTGGAGTCAGCAGATAGATTAGCATAGCCAACTAATCCATCTTATTAGAAAAGAAGTGTGTGCGTGTGTGTGTGTGTGTGTGTGAGTGTGTGTGAGTGTAAGAGAGAGAATGTAAAGCACAGGTTGTGAGACATGTCTTTCATATAAAGGTTTAGCTGAGTCAGTGTTATAGACAGCGCAAGAAAAGGATCCTGCCATATAAACCTGTTTTTTTTTTTTTTTTAAAAAAGTCAGCCCAACTGACATTTTAAGTGACATTTTAAAGTGTGAGTGTGTGCGGGCGTTGTGTTTGTTTGTTCACCGCAGAGTGATGGCCACTATCTGTACCTTTCATCAGAAGTCAGTCAAGTGTGTTGAGCCATCTCTCTCTCTCTGGAGGACAGATCCATATCAACTCATAATAGATGGCGATGCTATTTGAACAATGAATCAGAGCCGAAGCAGGTCTGACAGTAAAGCAGAGACGTATCCCGTTTGACACGGGCTGCACTGGAGGACACCAGGTCATAGGCACTCACACGAACGTACATGTGCACACACAAAAACACGCACGCACATGCACACTAAAGCAGGTTGCAGCCATTCTCTGAAAATCAAGTCTATTTCACAGTGTCATGGCTGTTTTCACTCACTCTTCACCTGCAGTTCTTTCAAGCGAAGTCTGCATAGACTCTCTCACCGCCATGACTTGGCAAACCTACGTTTCACTCTCAGAAAGGCTTCACTATTGTGAAATTAGTAAAACAAAGATTATTCTCTTGTAGATTAGCATGCAGCCTCAATTGTTAAAAAAAAAAAAAAGAGGTGGAACGTTGTGAAAACTCCTAAATAAAAGCAGAATCCAGAAAGTTGCAAGTATCTTGGATTGTTATTTATGTAAAAGTCATGGATATGTTGCTTTTTATTTACATAGTTTTACCTCATTTCAAAGTTGATGAAAGCAAAATGTCTGACAAGTTAAGACAGGGTCATGTTTATTACTGTACAGCTTCTCCTCTTCTTCGACAGCAGCAGAGAACATTAATGTTTTTAAGAACAGGCTCAAAACTCACCTTTTTAACTTGGCTTTTAATTAGTATTTACTATATTAGTCTGAACATTTAATTTATTTATTTGTACCCAATTCTTTTTAGGGATTTTTTTTTAATCTGCTTTTATAATCTTTATTGTATTGTTTTTAATTGAAATATTTCTTGTTTTTATTATTTCTACGATTTTATTTTATTTTATTTTTCTTTTAATGTATTTTGTCAATTTTAGGATATTTTCCGGTGTTTCCTCAGAGGGAGCCCTCTGCACCGGGTGTCATAAATGATACTGATACATGATACTGTGGTCTGATCGACTCCTGGTGCAGATGGCTCCTGCGATGGTGTTCCTTAACAGGCTCATCTGTGCTCAGCAATAAATAACTAGGTAGGTGCATGCGTAATGTTTAAGAGTACTGTAGAAATTGATGTTGTTTGGGTGTGTGTATGCGTCTGAATGTGAAAAGGGAGGGGCTGATGAATTTTATTTGTTGTGTTTACTTTTTATATCATGTAAAGCACTTTGTGTTGCATTTTATTGTAGAAAAAGTGCTTTGTAAATAAAGTTTGATTTGATTTGATTTGAATAGCAGTCCACATTCAGTAGTGGATCATTTCTGGACCTTTAAGCAAGGAATGTTGATCTATTATTCTTCCTTTATAAATTTCCAGCAGCTCAGCAGTCTTACGTCTTATTTGTGAATAGATGGAATGTCAGCCACAGGTTGGTCTTCCATTTGCCTCAGTCCATTTGAAATAAGCTGTGTACAGTGTTCACTGACAGTGATCCTTTGAGGTGTTCCTTATCCCAGCAGTGATTTCAGTAACGCTGTGCTGCTTGAGAGTCTTAAGAGCTCAAACGTCCAACACTGATATTTTATCTGTGTCTTTTCCACGCAGAGATGTCACCAGGTTCTCTCAGTTTTTCCAAACTTTTTCTCACTTTAACTAAAACTTTTTCTGTCTTGGTGTTTTTACACCCGATCGTGTTGCTGATGTGCTGCTTAATTAACCCGCTTAGCTGCAACATGTTTCTTCACCTGTTTGTAATTTGTACAACTTATTTTTTAAGCCTTTTGTTGCCTCTGTTCTCACCCTTTTGTTCTTTTTTTATATTCTGCTGTCATCAAATGAAAGATGAGTTGATATTGCACATAGCACAGCAGAATCTCTCACTTTCAAAAGTTTACGCCTTAAAGTTCTCTGGTTGATGAAATACTGATTTATTAGATTTGTTAATCCCTGCATTATTTTAATAATGTTTTACACTGCATCCCATTTTTATTAGCATGAGTGCTCCTCATCAGATCAATGTTATCTATGGGCACGTTACCTAGAACATAAGTTTGGGAGTTTGTTCATATCTTCATGTCTTGACCTTGGCCAAAGACGTGTTGTTATAAGCCATCACAGAGTTAAAGGATCTTGTAAATTAGCAGCTTTTTGTTTGGTAAATTTGAATTGTTCAAGGCTTCTTCCTCTTTGACATAGCCGAGGTATTTATAGGTGTTTGTCTCTTTTTCTGGCACTTACACAGCAACAAGAAGCTTTCTTAACTCTCTTCAACAAACCCACCAAGAGAGAGAGGAGGAGTATAAAGCAGCAGAAAGCAGAGATATGACATTCATGCTGGAGTTGTTTAGCTCGAGGCTGAAACAGAGTTGGACATTAGGGCTAGAGATAGTGTCACAAGCTTTCTACTTTACTTGTTCAGGGAGTTTTTCTACTTTTTTTTTTTTTGCTCTCAGATTGGAGGAAATACAAAGTGCTTTACCAGAACAATGTTGATGAGAATCTTTTAATATCTGTCTGCACAAAACAGACTTCTCAGGAGTCTTTTTAATCCGTTCAAGGCAAAGATGAGAACAAAACCAGTTCTTGTCCATGATCCGTGCTGGAAGATGGACAAATGGAAAGAAGGACAGGCATTTTGCTTTACCTAATATTAGAGGAAGCTGACAGAATAAAAACATGGACTGCTGTCCAGTCGTGGTGTCAGATCTGCCTGTGTTGTGTAGCAGGATAGATGGAGTGGTAACAGTTGTGAAAACAGAGCCAACAAACTCCAGGTGTCATACTCGTTACTGGGGTAAGTCCCACTACGGTCTCCACTGTTATCCTGACTGTCACAGTGCCTACAATGTTAAAATGTTGTTGTAATAATAACCCCTCTTTGTAAATGTGAGAATCGTGTAATATGTCCCAGTCTTGTCAGACTGCGAGCATGCAAACAGTTCCATTTTTAGCCTGGATGGGAGAATGATCGAGTGCAGTGAAAAGAAACATCACAGATTATTTGACAGCTTGTCACATGAATATTTTACAGTCAGTTCAAGTTCTTCTCAGTCTTCTTACAGTTCTAATCAAAGCTCTTGCTGTTCATCCATTTCCTGCAGTTTCATTGTTTCTCATTTTTAATATCCTCATTCATTCCAGATTTTGGACCCATAATGCCATATATATTCTCAAAAAAGAGCCAGTCTGTGTGTTTATACAAAAACAATAACCCTTGGCTAATGTTATTACAGCATGAAGGCTCCTACAATAGGGTCTTAAATCACTCACAAAAATTATGACTGCTAATTTAACCGTAAAATATTTGCATGAGCCACTGGAGAAATATTAGGAATTGGTTATAAGTGGAGTTTTTTGTGAAAGCTGTTGCCTATGATGTACTGAAATTGGAATTACAAACTTATATCTGGAAACAAAAGTAAATGGCAAGGGGTGTTTCTTTCTATGTTTTTTTTTTCTCCTGAGTTTTGACAGTTTAATTGAAATATCTGCTCTGAAGCAAAATGTGGGGAAATAAAGCAGCAATCTTTCAATAATATATCCCCTTTAATGTTGTCACCCAGCTCTGAGAATCTGAAGACAGTAGTAACCAATGGTTGGCAGGGAAGCTCTTAGATGTGATGAACTCACTAAGGACTTGTGCTGACAGGAACTGTCAACGGTTTTGTAAATAGAGGAACTGAATGTGAAGTCATCATAGAGAAATATTGAGTCCAAGTAATTTCAAAAGTCAGATTTAATAAACATTAAGATTATAAAGGAAACCTTTTACATAGAGATGGCAGGTTGAGTCCTTTCATTGACATATTTGGATGTGGCAAATCATGACTATGTATGTAGCATTGTTGTCAACTGCTGCCTGCCTTCCATCTTTTGCTCAATTTTAGCTAAATATATTAAAACCATCTCTTTCTACTTTTGAATTATCTTTGGTTTTTATCCTCACCTTCTGCATAGTTGATTAAGAAAGACTTCAATATGTTTCATCAAATAAAGATAAACCAATGATTTTATTAGAAAAAGAAATTAGAAGTTTATTTGTGCAGGAATGTATTAAGCTAAGTACTTTGATGTTGAGTACTTTCCCAGAACTCCATAAGATGGTAAAAGTTTACTTGAATGCTTTCTGTATACAGAGCAGATAAAGATTAAACTGATGCAGACTCGGTTCTTAGTCATTCTTTTGTGCTGAGCTTTCTTTTCCTTCAGTGTCCTTTATATCACACTGTCATGGTTAGAGCATGACTAATTTCATCCAGTGTTGGAAAAAAGAAAGAGGACACCTTTTCTATTTAAGTCCCATTCATAAAGATTCGAGGAAAAGAAAGTCATGGTTTCAGGTAGATGAAGATGAGTAAGAAAATGAAGATAGCGGTCTGTCCTCTGTGCTGTGTGGGAGTGGGCTAGCCTTGTATCCCGCTGCACACCCCGGCATCCTGCTGTTATATCTTTAGTACAACTGGCGCATTGTGTGACAACCCCCCAAAAAATGATAAATAAAATAAAGAAAAAGAACATTTTGTCTTCCCATTCCTCTCTCCCCTCCCCACAAGCACCTTGTTGTCGGCTGTTTGGCTCTTTAAAAGTTTCACCAAAGAGTTCAGCATTGTTCTGATTCATTTAAAGACTGTTTTAGTATTCATGACGTACAGCGTCCTTTGGGTTTACTACACCTTGTATGTAGTCTTCCATCCACAGGGTTAAGGAGGTTAACACACACAATACAAACAAGGAGGCAGAAAGAGAGTATAAGAAAAGATGGGATGTGTGTGTGTGTGGGTGTGGAAGGATAGAATTAAAAAGTCAATGAGGCTCACTTGATAAGTGTGTGTGTTTTCACTAATGTGTGTACATGTTTGTGTGCAGTTCTTATCAGTGGTAAAACAGCACAGGTTAATTCTCATTCAGCAGAGTTCACTGTGTGTCTTTGTTGGTTTGTGTTTCCATTCATCTGTGTATGCGTGAGTGTGTGATGTGGCTCTTGTGTCCTTCAAGGACAAGGACAGTGAAAGAGTTACAATCTATCCAGAATGGAGACGCACCGTGGGCTGAAAAAGAAGCACATGCAGCACAATTCTCAGATGCAGCTTGTTAGCAGAGGGATGGAAAGCATGACATACAGCTTAAAAATGCTTTAAGCTCAATTATAACACACTTTATCACAGTTTAGGATCAACAAACAACTTATTTTCACATTTTCACGGATGGATTGTTGCTCGCAATGCAGAAAGAAAATCTTTTACTTAGTTCCACATTAAGTCTGGAGATCAAGTCAAGCATTTCCCTCTGAAAGTCTAAAAAACATCAGCTGTCTGCATGATTTCTGGATGCAAATAACAAAGAAAGCTGGGCACAAATGTGGAGAAGATTAAACAAGAATTCAGAATAAATAATGTAATAACACAACCATCTTCTTAAGTTTCTCCTTTTCATCCTCTTTGTCCTAAGACAACCGTACAGCCACAGACATCAGCATCAGAGGTTGGCATCACTTGGATTTAATCTTTTTTCATTTCAGATTACAATTCCCTGCTTAACCCACTCATCCAAATAATCTCCACATATTTGATTTTTTTTTTTTTTGCTCCTAATTATACCTTAAATTATCTGATTTGAAGAGAGAGGTTATTAGCCAATGTCTCTCACTACCAATGGCATTTCTTGTGTCTTAACAGGGAACCAGTATAAATTCAGAAGTCTGGTTTTCTGTTAGGGCTATTAAATTTCAATAATCTCAAGATCAAGATTAATGGTTTGTCTTATGATGCAATACATATAAACTGTTCAAAAAATAAAGGGAACACTTAAACAACACAATGTAACTCCAAGTCAACCACACTTCTGTGAAATGGAACTGTCCACTTAGGAAGCAACACTGATTGACAATCAACTTCACATCCTGTTGTGCAAATGAAATAGACAACAGGTGGAAATTATAGGCAATGGACAAGACACATCCAATAAAGGAGTGGTTCTACAGGTGGTGACCACAGACCACTTCTCAGTTCTGATCCTTTCTGGCTGATGTTTTGGTCACTTTTGAATGCTGGCGGTGCTTTCACTCTAGTGGTAGCATGAGACGGAGTCTACAACCCACACAAGTGGCTCAGGTAGTGCAGCTCATCCAGGATGGCACATCAGTGTGTGGCAAGAAGGTTTGCTGTGTCTGTCAGCGTAGCGTCCAGAGCATGGAGGTGCTACCAGGAGACAGGCCAGTACATCAGGAGACGTAGAGGGATTAGGCAATTGGTACCGAGATGAGATCCTCAGAACCCTTGTGGGACCATATGCTGGTGCGGTTGGCCCTGGGTTCCTCCTAATGCAAGACAATGCTAGACCTCATGTGGCTGGAGTGTGTCAGCAGTTCCTGCAACACGAAGGCATTGATGTTATGGACTGGTCCGCCCGTTCCCCAGACCTGAATCCAATTGAGCACATCTAGGACAGCATGTCTCGCTCCATCCACCAACGCCAAGTTTCACCACAGACTGTCCAGGAGTTGGTGGATGCTTTAGTCCAGGTCTAGGAGGAGATCCCTCAGGAGAACATCTGCCGCCTCATCAGGAGCATGCCAAGGCGTTGTAGGGAGGTCATACAGGCATCTGGAGGCCACACACACTACTGAGCATCATTTTGACTTGTTTAAAGGACATTACATTAAAGTTGGATCAGCCTGTAGTGTGTTTTTTCACTTTAATTTTGAGTATGGTTGATACATTTGATTTCCATTGATAATTTTTGTGATTTTGTTGTCAGCACATTTAACTATGGAAAGAGCAAATATCATTTATTTAGATCTACAATGTGTTACTTTAGCATTCCCTTTATTTTTTGACCAGTGTGTGTGTGTGTGTGTGTGTGTGTGTGTGTGTGTGTGTGTGTGTGTGTGTGTGTGTGTGTGTGAAACATTTAAATACAGTGCTTATCTACTAGAAATGCTGTTTCAAGTTTAATTCATTGTTATGAAAGTGACATCTTGAAACCACCATCTTTATTTACCATGAAAAAATCAAACATGAGAAGTTTCAACGGGAATGTTGACACATGTTCTTGTTAAAATCTAGTTTTAGAAGGTAACACAACTCCACAACAATGAGCCAACACAACCACAATTCAAAACAGTCATGTAGTATTTGCTTGGGCTGAAATGATCTTCCATCATCTGCTGCTGTAGAGCTGAAGAAGCCTCTGACTGAACACACTAAAGAATATTTTACAACTTTCTTACCACTTACATTCACACACACACACACAGCTATTTGGTCTTTACAACAACCCCCAGCAGAGAACCATCTTACATCATCAGTTTGCTCAGTTCCTCTGTGTCACTGGCTCTTATGTTGCTGCTCCAGCACATGGTTTCAAAGCAGTTTGCACTTTTCACCATAGATTTATTGAAAATATACAACATCTTGCAGCATATGTTGAAGGACCTCAACTTCTTCAGTTGTGTGACAAAGCTTTTATTTAAGAAAAGGCCAACAAATTCCCAAAAGGAAAAGGCTAGAATGAACTTTGGTCAAGTAGTTGAGTTGTATCAGTTTTAGCTGGAAATGTGGAAGCAACTTCCGTCTTTGTTATCTGACATGCGGTATCTTTAGTGTTCCTACCTACAAAGCTAAAGTTAAATTTCCACTTAGCTTGAGTTGTGTCATCAGACTTCCACTGTTATTTTTTGTTTCATCTGTGACACATTGTTTTGATGGAAACCCCACCGCCACTAGATTTCTCTCATTAAAGTACATCCTGAAACCAATTCCCAATGTGCACTCTCAGGCAATTGTATCTCAAATTGCTCTCAAAGAAAGTGAAATTCCTCTCTTTCTCTTTTTCACGCTTTTCCTTAAATATTGTGACATCACACTGCTTTATTTCACTGCTTTCAGTGTTGCATGTTGCCCCTGGACATAAATAGAATTGCTGAAAAATAAGTACTTGACCCAAAAACACGTGAATACATTCCATTAATATGAACATATACATATTTATTCTCATAAACATTATATATGATGTACAAAACAGTAATAATAGTAGACTCTTAGGAGCGAACACCCATCTTGTTTCTTTGTGTGTATGTGTAGGTGTGTGTGTGAGAGTGATGGATGGAAGTGGAGTTTAGGTTATCTGTGCTATCAGGACCCTGCTTTTAGATGCTCCTGGGCTGCACAAAGTACATGACAGTTGTGATGAATGAGGCGAATTTCACACTTTTAGACTGCATCTCGTATCACATGGTGCGCACATACACATGCACGATACATGCACAAATATATTCACCACACACAGTAATGCTAGTTTGTCCATTCACACTTTCAAAATACATAAGTGAATCTAATCAAACTTGAAAGTGTGTGTGCATGTTATGCTTTTTTATCACAAGATATGAAACATTAACTTATTCATCAGTCTGTTAAAGTGATGACATTTACTCATCCACATTCCGGTCCCATTCTTCTCAATCTTAAATCTAACTATTCTGTGAGGATGATAATGATATTTGCAATCCAGGTGAGATTGGACAGGGTATAAAGTGTGTAATCCATGGCTAAAAGGTTTTTAAATTGGTGGTTCTTCACAGTTTTCTGACACGTCATATCATCATGAGCTTCATATCATCATCATCAGAGCTGACCAAGTGTACCGTTGTTTTGTCAAAGTGGCCGAATATGGAGGCAGCTAAAGATATTTACAAATTCATTATACTTTTTAAAAAAATATATATTAAAGCTTGTTGAACAGGCAGTAACTTACTAAGGTTTAATTACACTTAAGTGATGTGGCCGCATCAGTGCTCGGAAAATGTAATGTTTACTTCACCTCACAACATCTTCTTCACACTGTTAGAGCAGTGCCGGCTGTCAGAGGAGGAGCCTCAACATCCCAGAAAACTCTTAATTCCTTCTAAGGTCAGTTTTAGGCCCAATCCCATTTCTGTTACCCCTACCCCTTGCCCCTTAAAACAGAGCTACAAAAGGAAGGGTTGAAAGTCAACGCCTATGAATTGGAACACCCCTTCAACAATCAGATGCGATCATCAGTCCTCACTGCTGCCTTTTACTTAAGCAGATGTGATGAGCTGTTTCCAGAAATCTCAACAAAATCATGCCTACAGCTGTTGTGATCTCTTTCGTGTGGGCTATTAGCATCCTGTATCCTGCACAAGTGCTCCCAGTTCGTTCACAACTTCAGTTTCATGCATCAAGCATCACTCAAGTCACAAACACAGCGCTTCAATAATGTTACAGGGTAGAGTTAACATTACCAGGTTTACATTAACATAACATCCCATTTGTACATGACAATCCTACGTGTTGTATCCCATGATTCCCTCAATGTAACTGACCAGCAGGAGAGTTGCCAGAGTTTGTATTGATAACATTTTTACTGTAGATTATCAGGCCTGCTTACAGATTATGTACTGTGTGCATTTCACAAAGAAAATTACCATTAGTCATTGAAACAACGTTAAACTACACAATACAACAATTGACGTAAATGTTATCAATGAAGAAAATACATTTGTGGGAAACACTAGCAGCCATCTTGCCAGTGAGTTGATGAGATTTTTTATGCCCCTCTGTTTGAATTGTGCTTCTGAAAAATCTTCCTTTTAAAGGGCGATGTAGCCCTACCACCTCCCACTACCCCTCTGTCCTAACATGAACTGGGATACTTAACCCCTAGGGATAGGGCTAAATGGTGAGGCGAAGGGGTGAAATGGGATTCAGCCTTACTTTTGTTGTGAGACTTTATATAAAACCAACAAACAGACAACTGTGCCAAATAAAACAGCAGTGAAAGCGAGTAGTTTAAATGCTGATGTATGGTTTTACGGAGAGTATCTCACAAGGCATGCTGCGCACATACGCATACACTATACATGCGCAAAAGCATGCATCACACACAGTATCTGCTACTGTTATGGCCTGGGTTTATCGCTTTCATTTGGTTTAGATGTTGAAGGAACCTTATGCTGAAGTTAATTTCTGTAATTAAAACCATGTTGGGAGATGCTTTGATCAGTTCTGTTAATTTTCAGATGTTTACTTGATATTGCGACCTGTCGACTTCCTCTGAATGGTTGATCATTTGCCAGATTAGTCCACTTGTGGTGCGTGCATGTTAATGTGCCTGTTGCATTTCACACTTGTGCTGGGTGAATGTTACTAGGTCTGACCTAGTCAGATTGCCATCTCATAACGCTATGGATAAGCACCAGGTGGGTAATTCCACATGAGGCTGACAAGTCTAGTTTCCACTGGATTAATGGAAAGCAGTGCATGTGTGAAAGGGGATTACGTGCGCTAGAATGTTACATTGCAGCTTCCCTTTTGCCCCCCATCGCATCCTCTATCACCTCCCTTTTCGTGAATACTTTTGCCTGTGCTAACCAAATGCCATCTTTCCTCTTCAGACCGGATACAGTCATCTTCAAACCCACACAAAATACCATGCAGCTCCTCCTTGACCTTTCTTTATCCCTCACTTCCACTAATTGATGAAAAGCACATAAAGAACACTCAGCCTTTTTTCTTCTGAAGAATCTTAGCTTCAAACTGTGTTCATTTTCCCGAATATTAATCTTTGGTTTATTTTTCCTCTAACCGTTCTCATTTACTCTACAATAACTCTCAGTACACAGACTGTATACTTGTATACTAATGTACTGCAGAAGTTTAAACAAAACCTATGATCTAGTTTCTTTAAGACATGTAGAATGTAAAACCTCTGATAACAGTTGACGTTGGTCTTTTTATTTCTCACTGGAAATAAAAGAGACATTTAGCTTGAGAATCCCTTTTTCAGACATCCTCATATGAATGGGGCTTGCATGGAAGAGCTCCGCCAGATGTTTGGAATCAAGCAAAGTGAGAATTTAAGGTGTAAGTGTTTCCACTGGAGACTGGGAAAAACACATAGGGAAACAAGAAAACAGCTGAAGATAATTAGAAGGAAGGTGAGAAAGGAAGAATGAACACTTTGTGGGTCAAAGTCAGGTGAAATCACAAGGTTTTGTTTTCTCACTCTCATCAAAATCATTCAGTTTAAAGCTTAATTGGGCTAAAAAAAGGACTAAAACAGCTCAGCTGCCCATTGTAGTTGTAAGTTGTAAGGTAAAATTGTGTTTTTCTTCCTCGTTTGTTTTAGTTTTTCCATCAGTGACATTGAAACTTCTTTGCTTTCCCACCTGCCGTTTCCTTTTTCCTCACTGCAACTTTTGAACAGATCCACTGTATCATTTTTCAAACACTGTAACATATAAATGAATTAGCTTTGTTTATGATGTAAAGGTGCATCTCTTTCTCCTGATTGGAGTACTCCAGTGAATTAAACCTCAAAACTTTAAATCTCACGCTCCTAATAGCAGCTAAGAACACTGCAAAGGGTAAAGTGCTGGAAACAGACATTGGCCTCATGGAGGGTGAGATGTGACCCAGCATTTCATGTCAGCATGCTGTGAGCTACACATCTCCATTGTGGTGCTCTCTTTCCACAGCCTCTCCCAATTAAGACTTTCTGCATGGCCTCAAAGGGTCATGGTGCTTAGTCAGCAAGTTGTTGTTTAGTGGAGATGCAGCATGTATTATTAGAGGAGGGAGAGGGCATCGATTTCTATCAGCACTCACACAGGATAAATACACAAACTGACCAAAACCATACACACATACTGGACACAGGCACTATTAACCAGGCTCCCTTTGTAATGCAGAAAAAATACTGAGGCCAAACTGCAATTATTTTCCAGATTCAAAAGCAAAAAATTACCATGGAACAATTATAGTCTGGTAGGTTATGATAAATGAAGCATGCTAATGATAATTACTTCTCTGTGGTAGCTTAATTCCTCTCTCTGCTCATTGATTTAAATTATTGCTGACATTTATACAAACGCAATACAGCGTGGAGCAGACACAGACTTGACATTTTTAGGAATTTGTGAATTTGTAGAGTCGCCGGTTTTTCTAAATGTAATCAGAGAATATGATATTTTCTGCTTTTAAAAATATCTTTAAGTTGTGTTTGCATTCTTTCCCAACCCCGGGCCTCTGGCATTGGCTTAAAGTGTTGTCATTTTAACTACTCTTCGACTATAAGAGCTTATTGATATTCAAACTGACTTGTATTGTTTTCCCACCGTTTAATTTTTCTCTTTCAGACTTGCCACCAGACCTTAATGTCTGCTTAAATTAAAGTATAAAAGAACCTGGAAGTATGACTTATTTTATCTGACTGAAAGGCATCTGTGTTGTTTTTCAGAGACTCGGGAGGACCGCAATAAGAGACTGTTCAGACACTACACTGTGGGATCTTACGACAACTTCACCTCATACAGGTACAGCTTCTGTCTCAGAGCCAACATCCTTCAGTGATGTGCAGGTCATCCTCTGCACTGTGCTCCACAGATTCTAAAGGTCATGCCACACATTTAAATCCTTTCAGGGTTAAGATTGTTAGTGTAAAAAGGTGATAAAGGGAAGCTGCTGCCATCTAAAGGAAAGAATAAGGCAATGCATTCAGCTCTGATTCAAAGATGTGATACCTAAAGCCGTTTTCTGTCTGCATGCGTTTGTGCACAGTACTATCTTTAATAATGTATTCAACAAGAATGTGTATAGGCTTCTGAAAGAATCTTCTTTCTTGGCTTGTTTGGTTAACTTCTCTGGAGGCACCTCATGTTTCCTTGTTCATGACTGAAGATGACATTTAGGGAGAGTTTGAGTGTTAATTCTCTTTTAAATGAGGTGTGTTAGTGGAGAATGGAGTTGGAAGCTATGGGAGGTTATGTAACGATGCAAATTTTCACTTTAAAGCCACATTAGCAGGTAATCTGCATGAGAATTGCAGATTGCAGTTGCACCAAGTCAAATCACCTTTCCTAAAATGTCAGCCTCCTTCATGTTTTTTTTATTTTTTTTTTTATCTAGATTTAAAAGTCAACTCTGTCACCAGAGCTTCATCTGACGGCCCATCCTTAAGAGTCCTAACAAATTAGTTTGCACAACTTTTCAGATCTGAGGACTATTTTGTAGAATATCATAACCACAACAGTCAAAGGGCAAGTTTATTTAGAGAAAACTTCCCTTTGAAATGTGTTTTGTGTATACATACTTTTTTTTTTTTGGTTATGTAGGTGGATCCTGAGTGAGCACAGTGCATTAGCAAAGCATTTTGGGGCACAGAGCACAAGTGAAAGCATATATGATAAAAGGGTTTCAAGTGTTTGGACAGACACAAAGTTACTTAGTTATGCTGAACCAGCAGAATTTTCTCTGCATAATAAATAGCTTATTATGAAACCAAACTCTCAACCTCCCTTTGCAGAAAGGTTGGTTACGGGTCTTTTGGCTCGAGAAGCAAGAGCTCTGTTTTCCCTTGGTAAGTCTGCTAGAGTGGAGTGTATGTGACTGAACTAATGACACTGCAGCCGCCGACCGAATTGAACACCAGAGCTCAATATCTGCTTCTGGTGTGAGAAAGAAAGACTAATATTCCTCAAACTTTAACACAAAAAAAATAGAAAGAAAACATAAACCCAAAACTTGTGGCTTATATGAGGGCATCTAGAGTGTAAGCTGGAAGCAACACTTCTCAGTACATGTTGGGAAAAGTGAAGATTTATTTAGCTGTTTGTGCAAACTAGGTTAGGTGTTTAGCACGTGATTCAGAACTTGTTTTAATTCATCTCCCATTTCATTTAGATGGTTTGTGGAGAGGGACTGGTAGTGTGGAAAAACCTTTGCAACACAACAAACCTGAACATTTATATTTGCATTGCTACTCAAAACTGCACGACCAACCCTGCTTTTGACTTGAAGGCTTTTATGAAGCGCATGCATGAAAGAATTACCCTGAAAGTGCACAAAGCCCTGCAGATTAGCAACATCAACCAGCCTCTACCTCTGAACACTCAGGAAAATCACAGTGATGAACTGCTCCACTTCCTTTTGCGTCCTGTTCTCTCTGCCATTAGTCAGAGCACAATATTGCTTCTGAGCCGTCTCTGTCAGTTTCTCCTGCAAAATCCCTCAACACACTTCTCAGCTGAAGTCTCATCTGATGGATAAGCCAGAAGATTGATTCCCTCTTAGAGTTTATCCTAGAGATACTTCATTCACGAGGATCTTCTTCTGATGCTCAGTCCCACACACCGCTTGTTCTTTGTCTCCTAACCTGTTTGTACCATCTCAGAATACCTTTACAACTGCTGGGAATCCTGAACTGTGGAGTCTTGCTTGGCTTTTAACTCGATTTGCCAAAAGAAGCACAAAAATGTGTGCCCATGCTTGTGTGTGTATGTGTGTGTGCCTCCACCTCCTTCTATTTCTCACCCCCCCTACTGATGACCCTCCTTAGCCCTCTGCTCTCTCCCCCCCTCTCTCTCTATGTGTGTGCAACGATGGTGTTAGAGTCATACCTGCTGTCCCTCCGCTCTCTCCTCAACAGTGACTACATCATAGAGGAGAAGAATGCCGTTTTACAGAAGAAAGAAAATGAGGGCTTTGGTTTTGTCCTGCGGGGAGCCAAAGGTGACTAATACACACACACACACACACACAGTTGCTAAAATGTGCACATTTTCTACCTCTTTCTTTCAATGTGCGTGTGTATGTGTGTGTGTGTGTGTGTGTGTGTGTGTGTGTGTGTGTGTGTGTGTGTGTGTTCTAGTTTGGTAAGTAGTTAGATGGTCTGAGTCATTGGGTTCAGCTCAGTTGGTATTGTAACTGCTTGAGTCAACAGCACAACCAGCTTTTGTCAACACTCAGCTTATTTACTCAGATGCACTCGGGAATCTGTGTGTGTGTGTGTGTGTGTGTGTGTGTGTGTGTGTGTGTGTGTGTGTGCGTTTGTGTAGCCCCTCTGGTAGCGTCATCGTTGGCTGAGCTGTCAGCTCGCTGTCCCATCTGTTCCTCGCACATGGCGATGAGATTTAGTAGAGACATACTTCTTTCTTCCCTCCTCTCCTATCCCGCTCTTTTTCGCCTGTTCTGCCCTTGTTTCGCTTCCTCTCTGCTCTCCACCACCCTCTTTCACATCCATCATCTCCATTATCCTCTCCAATTACTGTCATACCTTCAGTTTTTCTTTTTTTTTTAAACCAAAAAATGCCATTTTAACTAATCTCCATCACCACAAATTCATTTTTACTCACGCACGTGCCATCTCCCTGTTCGAGTCGGTTACCATGGCAACCCCTCTCAGGCAGCTTGCCTGGAGTCTGCGTATGCTTTACTGCTCCATCACTCACTACCATGAATCTTGGCTCACCTCACTCTCTTTTTCAGCTCTTCTTTTACTCCCCAGTACCCTTAAACACACACACACACACACACACACACACTGCAGTTCACTTAATGGTCCTCTGAGAGCTCTCATGTGTCAGTGATTTAGTTGGAATTGCTCCAAGATTAAATGGAGTTTCTGATAGCACACTCACTTAACAAAGTATGCTTGTGGACTGTCTCTGCATGTGTATATTTTTGAGATGTATTTTCATTTTCATTTTCATTTTTTGCTAGAACCGGTCGATGCTGCAGTAATATCCAAACTGACAATATTGCTTCCTAACATAATCTGAAATATTTGCACTGAACATGGTGCAGTATTATTTATGAGATTATATGGATGAGGCTAAAAAGGGAAGCTTGCCTCCAAGGACATTAAAAAATTAAGCTTTTTAAAAGTATTCCTCGCAGCATTTTATTTATTTATTTGCTTGTGATCTTTTGTGGTGATTAGTGATCTTATTTAGCGTTGATTAAAAGGTAGTTACAGACCTTACTTTGCTGTTCTGGGTGTGTGTAAAACCAGTGTTTCTTCTCAGCCGAGACTCCCATTGAAGAGTTCACCCCCACCCCAGCGTTTCCTGCCCTGCAGTATTTGGAGTCTGTGGATGTGGAAGGAGTGGCCTGGAGGGCTGGTCTCAGAACAGGCGACTTTCTCATTGAGGTAATTAATTACAACTATTTCTTTCTGTCTGATGGATGAATAAATGATGATGACTTTGAATACAAAAGTACCACAAAAGAACAATAACCTACTTTTAAGATGTATTTTGCAAAAAAGAAAAAGATTTTGCAACAGAGCATTTTATTTTTTTATTGATCATGTGTTTGATTTTGTGTTTTCAATAGAGTTTCGTAGCTTATTTGTTTTCAATGTCAGCAGCACAGTTTAAAGAAGGAAGGCTACTCTTGTCTTTGTCGTCATTGTGGCCTGGCATATTGTGTCCAGGTGAATGGTGTGAATGTAGTGAAGGTGGGTCATAAGCAGGTGGTGTCCTTGATCCGGCAAGGAGGCAACCGACTCCTGATGAAGGTGGTTTCTGTCACACGGAAGCCCGAGTCAGAGGAAGTCGTCCGCAAGAAAGGTAAAGACAAAAGGAATTGACTTTAGTCCTTTGAGGATTATTTAAGATGCTAACTATTTTATTCTTACAGATGCTAAAATATTCTGTATGTATATATAGTTTCATCTGTGAAATATTGCAGCACTTGTCTTATGATTTGAAATGATAAGCTACATGTGAAAGGCTGCAGAGATACACTCGTGTAACTTGTACCCAACCACTTTTTCACTGGCATATTCATTAAAACACACGTTCCTTCAACTACCGTGTTGCCAGTGGCTTAAATAAAGTGCCTTAAATTTACAGAAGGCATGTAATTCCATTGAGAAATTTCATGATGTAATGAAAACATATAAGTTGGTTTCATGTCCACAGAGAAATAGGTGTGTTTCTGTTGTTTTACCACTTTTCCCTGCTTTAAATTTATGTAGTTTCCATGTCAACCACAGCTTGCCATTACTCAGCTCCCACACAGCTCTGGCTCAATGACCTGCATATTCTACTGTTGTGTTTGCTTGTGCGTGTGTGTACATGCATGTTTAATGATAGAGTGGTGTTTGCAATTCATTGAGAGACAAAGACAGAGATAAATGAGTTTGACCCAGTTTTACTCGGACAGCGAGCAATCAACTGAATCCTGCTACTCAGTGGTTTGTCGTCTCTCTTAATCTCTCTGTCTGTCAGTCTTTCTCACACCTAGTGTTGATCATAGACTGGAGCAGGGCTCAGGTAAAGAAGCCCATTGAAGCCCACTGTGTGAGTGTCCTTCCCCTCTGTGTGAGGAGATATGTTGGGATAGTGGTTGATTTTAAATTGACTGTACATAAAGAGAATGAATGGACATCCATGTACCGTAATACTGATAAGCTTTTTTTTCTTATTCTCTTCAACATGTTCAGAAAAATGTCTGAATGAGATCTGCTGCCAGTATTCACCTCATATAATGACTACAGAATATTTTTAGCTTTCACAAAAACTGTATAGAAAGTGCAGAAGAGTCTGCGTAGCTCACAGGGACATGCAAGAATTACGCTGTGGAAAGGACAGTGTCCGGTTTATCACACATTTAGGATGATAAACAAGATAACTGTTGGGGGTTTTTCACATGTTTTGAAAATATCTGCAAGGGCAAAAGAAAAAAACATGGGAAAGGTAAGCAGAAAGCAGATTATGTGAAGCAGGTAATTTTGTGGAGCCTCGGTGTAAATCACTTCAGTTGAGCTTTAGTTTTTTAGCACCATTTAAATCGTCTTGTTTCTAAAGATTTCTTTTGTCGAGCTTTTAGTTGACATTCCTTTAGTTACGTGGATGTATAATATTTTAGAACATTTACCAAACAAACACTTATGTACTGGGATAAAGGGGTTAAAACTGAAAGACATTTTTGAGCGCCTATAGAACCAAAGAATTTGTCTTTTAGCAGGTGCTTCTCAATATTTGCTTGCAGCAAATTTTGTACCATATTTTACCATTTGTAAATGCACATAAGCTCAAACAGACATGGCCTGGTGTGGCAGTGGGCTAACAGAATGAAGTACCCACAACTTCCACTGTGAGGGATCCAGACATTTAACTCATGAATTTAGTCAAGTCTAGAAAATTTCAGAGAAGTATGTGAGAACAGTTTATGAATGACCACCAAGGGCCCTGAACTTGTGCTTTCATCCAGTGCAGTGTCCCACCATTTAAGCTTAAATATCAATAGAAATAGAAAAGAAAAAAAAAACTCCTCAGACTAACTTCAGTCATCATAATCAATTATTTGAATGATTCTCTTCTTCTTTAGTGAAGAATTATATTAAAAGCTTGATGCCTCTTGTTTTTTTGTTTTTTTTTTGTGTTTAATAAGGGGTCATGCCTTTGGTATGACCTCAAATACTGAAAACAGGGGTGATGGGATGACTTGGCTTTGGTTTGGTAGCAGGAGATTGTGTGTCTGACACCCTTTGGGACTGACCTGACATTAGAGGTGCTGGGTGCCTGAGGGGGACATTACATGTAAAAAATATCCCCAATGTCTTTTTACTCTATTTTTTTAATTACTTTATTATTCTCATGGTTGTATATTGTGACATTTTAGCAATACCAATGTAACATTGTGAAACTAGGTTTACTTATTTTGTTCTATTTTGTTAGTCTTTCTACTTTTTGTTTTATTCTTGGCATTCCTGTGAGGCTGTTGAGGCTATCAATAAAGACTGATTGAATCTGTGTCTAAAACACTCCAGCCATTGATACAAAACAGATAGAATGATTGAGATAGATTACCCAGACAATGGTTGGTGAAATTATTGTTAATCAAAGAAAGCCGGGCAGAGAGCAGACAGTGCTGAGGCGCACAGATAGTGCAAACAGCCAGACTTGATGGAGTACATCTGCTGCAGGAGTTCTCCCCGAGAGCAAAATTCTCTTTCAAACTTCTCCAAAATGTGTTGGTTTTTTTTTTTGGTTTTTTTTGCAACATGAAGTGTGCTGAATGATCATCTGCTGCCACTCAGCTACTCCAGTGGGACCAACAGCACATTGTGCCTCACATTTCCACAAATACAGACGCATGCTGACACACAGACTTGCAAGCAAACACACATTCTCTGCACCATGCGTGGCCTCACTACTGCCATCGTTGCCATGGTGACTACACTGCATGTTTGAATTAAGCATTGCATTACAGCAACACTCTCTCTCTATCCGAGTCTGCCTCTGTTCTCTATCTCCATCCTCCACCATCTCCTCTGCTCCTGCTTGTGTGCCACTTTGTACAGGCTGGAGAGGAAATGAAGATGTTTGATATGGACAGTACCAGGATGGCGTATGTACACTAGATGTGCAGCTGCTGAGGACAGCATGATAGTTATGCTCTAGTAAGGCATTGGGGCATCTGTGGGATTCGGAGAGCTATCGCTCTACAGTGCTGCATTGACTGTAAGCGGGTCGATCTCAGACAGAGTGAGCTAATCCAGTTCGGTTGTGGGATATTGATAGGAAACTTGTTTTGGCGATAGCATGTGGAGACTGCGGCTGACTGCATGACATTTTGGTGTTACTGCTGATTTAACATACTGAAATGTGTTGGCATTATCTTTAGTTTAGTTAATTGCAGTATTCATATAAAGTATTTTTTAAGTATTTAACTTTTCATGCCGTTTATTTGTGAAGTCAGCGTCTATTAGATATGATTTACTGCACTGACCAGGACAATAGCAGCCCAGTTGCCTTGTGTGTGTCGTCGGATTGGAAGACTCCCAGGAGCTTTGGTAATGTAAAGTCTGCAGCGTATCATTTTCCGTAGCTGTTAAATTTACTGTCATCTCATCGTCTGTCTGCCCACATGGCATTATGTTCTCCCTCAAGGAGTTTTCTGTGGGAGAATATGCTTGTGTGTGTGTGTGTACACCAAAGCCTTTTTGCATTTCTGTCTGATGCATACCTGCTAAATTACAGACAGACAGTATATTAAAGCTAAGATGGGTGAGTTTTTCCCACTCTTTTCCCCACTTATTATACTCTCTTTGCCGACTGTGGAAGACAAATTATGCTATTCTGTCTTTAAAGGAAGGATCCAGTGAGCTAGGAATGTTACAGAGAAGGCTGACCTCTTCATTTACCATCAATGGACTCAGCAGAGGGAGATTTTTGCAGCACAAAAATTACAAAACTTAGAAGCCTGAAGACAAACTTGAAAATTAGTGAGTCATTTAATAAGTCATCAGAGAAACAGAAATCAAAACATGAAGAAGTTGGGATCCAACCGTGGCTTGAACAAGGTTCTGGCTAAGTGTGAAGCATCCGGTTCTTCTGAATTTCACCAAACCAAAGCAGTGAAGACGAGATGGGCTGGCCGCCTGGGGGAAGCCAGGAGGACACTAAGTTGCAAAGCCAAAGGATTTCCATCCCCCTCAACTTCATCCTCAACCCCATGCCTTTTCTCCACAGCTCCCCCACCACCTAAGAGAGCTCCCAGCACGACCCTGACACTGCGCTCAAAGTCCATGACCGCTGAGTTAGAGGAACTGGGTGAGTGCCTAAGAACTGGCATGCAAATGGGACTCCCTCCTTCTTCTTCTCTGCTTTCGCTTTGCCACTAAAACTTGATGCATTTCCTAACTTTTAGAGTAGTCACTTGTGTTGGCTTGTTCTTGTCATTTTCCCTCCTCTGCTGACACTATCTTTTTCCCACCAAGCTTCTGCTCGGAGGAGAAGAGGAGGTGAGTCTGAGGCAAGGAATTGACACTCTAAGCATCACTGATGATTTACCACTGCTGTGTCAGTATAAGCAAAGTTCATTAGATCAGAAGAGGAAAGATGAACTCTGTTTCTTCATCTTGGTCTTTATTTTCCGCCATTTTCTGTCTGCTCTGTTAGCTCCCACTAGAAGCCACCAAAGAAACAACACAAAGTTGTCTTACAACAGAGCACTTATTTTCATAATTTCACAAATCTTAGCCACATTTTAGAGATGTCTTTACACCATCTGTGACATTGATGTTTTGATAATGATGACACAGCATTTGTGCGGCCTTGTACGCTGGTATTTAGTTCTGGCTCATTTCCTTTTAAACAGAGAGGCTAGATGAGATGTTGGCATCGCAGGAATCCATGTTGCGTTCTCAACCCTCGGAGGCAGATTACAGAGCAGCCACTGTCAAACAACGGCCTACCAGCAGGAGAATAACACCAGCAGAGATCAGTGTGAGTGCGCCCACACACATTGCACATTGCCAGACAGCACATGGTGCCATGCTTTCATGTATACAAACTCAATCTGCCATAGAAACACTACCTACATGGCATGCAGCACATTTACCGCCAATATTTATTCAAAGGTGTCTTTGATTACACCCTTAATTATGTGATTTTTGTTGCAGTCATTGTTTGAGAGACAAGGAATGACTCTACATGGAGGTCTGCACCCAGGGATCGAGAGAGGTCACATACCACTACCAAAAGGCATGTCCAGGACCAAGTCTTTTGGTAAGACAGTCACCTTTCCCATCCTGTTTTAATACATGAAGGATGCTGAGGTAGCTTCAGTCTCTTATTAAATTGTATCACTATATGCAAACATCATGTACACACAAGAACAACAAATAGAAACACTATTACAGACAAAACCTTATTTCACAGGGCAAACTTTAACAGTTAGGAACATGTTAAGAGCTGCGAGTTACAAAGCATCTGAGAGATCAGATTTTCAGATAGATGAATTTACTTAATGTTGCAGGTTTTTATTCAATTGCTTTTTCTCTTTAGCTCACTCTAAATCACCAGCTGATCTGTGCTCGTCACCCTCCTCATCAGGTGCCACAGAGGAGGATCGACTGTCTGCCCTTGCAGGCGAGCACAGATTTCCCCGCAGTTCCTCGATGACCGACAGCCTCCGAGAGCATTCACAACCCCATCCCATCCCTCCACCTCCTCAAACAGCACCTCCTCCTCCCCCTTACTATCTGGACACTGGTCCTCCCCCAGCTTTCTGCCCACCTCCACCACCATCTAGAACCCAGAGTCAGGGTCATGAGCCTGGAGGACGTTCTAGCTTCAAGCCATCCTCCTTGGACCTGCCTTATGAGGCCGCTCAGCGGCAGGCCACACAAATTGAGAGACAGAAGAAAGCACGCTCAATGATCATCCTGCAGGACTCCTCCCATCTACCTGTAGAACCTACAGAAATCCCCCGCCCCTCTGCTGCTACTCCACCTGAGCGAATCAAAAGAAAGGGCAGGGTTATTGACAACCCCTACGCAAATGTGGGTCAGTTCAGCATTGGCCTTTACACACCAACCAAGCCCCAAAGGAAGAAAAGTCCTCTGGTGAAACAGCTGCAGGTATGTGACATCAGGGACACTTTCAGATTTTTCTCTTTTTTTGTTTAATGCATTTCATCTACTTCTTTTCTCTTTTTATTCAATTTTTAAATTTCTTTTAAAATGTTTTCATGCTTCCTGGAGCCCGCCATAATGCTTTAATGTTTTATTTAAAGCACTTTAAATTTTTATGGACATGAAATGCGCTATATAAATATAAACTTGTGTTGCCTTTTTCTACTTTAATGCAAAAGACCCTCTTGTTTTTCATTTTCCCCCGTCACCTCTCCTCTGCAGGTTGAGGATGCACAAGAAAAGGCTAGTTTGGCTTTAGCTGCTGCCCACTCACGAGAGAGCTCACCCTCAGGACGACACCCACTAATCCATGGGCATACACACACCAGCCGTGCCGACTACTACCAGCAGCAGCTGATGGCTGAGCGTGAGCGTATACGTGCCCAGGGAGAGATGGTATTTCAGGGTAAGGGCCCCTTTGCTGCTGCAATCGCTGGAGCAGTGAAAGATCGTGAGCGTCGCCTAGAAGAACGGAGGAAATCCACTGTCTTCCTTTCTGTTGGGACCATGGAAGGGACTTCTGCAACCAGCCCTGATTCCCCTTCTCTGACTCAGTCTCACTCCATAGATGAACGGATGCTGACCCGAGAGCTGGGACAGCTCCCCCCTCCTGCCTTGACTCTGAGCCCTTCACCTAGTGGGACCACTTTTATCCATCCACTTACAGGAAAGCCTCTAGACCCAAATTCACCACTGGCTCTTGCGCTGGCCGCAAGGGAGAGGGCACTAACTTCCCAGAGTCAGTCTCCTACTAGCAGCCCAGAGCCTCGGACTAAACAAGAGCGAGTAGGCCAGGGTGTAGTATTCATTGAAACTCAGACCAAAGAGTCTCCACATGGAGATGGCGCGACTACATCTCCTCCCTTTTCACCCAAAAGCGCCAAGGCAGCTGGGTTTGGAGCTGGATCCCCCCAAGCACCTATTTTAGCTCCTCAGCCCACCAAACCACAATGGGCCACATCACCATCGCTTATATCATTCCGCCAAGAGATGGAAGCTAGAATAGAGGAACGGAAAGAGGAAAAGAGACTAGAGGATAAAAAAAGCATGTTGATAAGTATTATGGATACATCACAGCAGAAGACAGCAGGGCTAATCATGGTCCATGCTACCAGTAACGGTCAGGACATTGACGTGGGTTTAGAGCAGGAGCAGACACCTGCGTCTGCATCTGTAGAGCCCAGTAAATCATCAAGCCCGCGGGCTAAATCCCCTAGTCCCACGACGCCCCAGCCCCAGCCCCAGGCACAACTCCAGGCCCAGCCCCAGGTTCTGCCACAAACTCAGCGTCCTGCCAGTCCCGCACAAGAGAAGAGTCTGGTTCAGGGAAGTTCAGAGGAAGATGTAGATCCATACACGGTAACCTTGCCCCCTGCCATGTTGTCCTCCAGTGACGAGGAAACGAGGGAGGAGCTACGAAAGATTGGAGTCGTTCCACCACCAGATGAGTTTTCAAATGGGCTGCAGGCACAGGCAGAGGGGACACCAGCCCCCCCTACTAAACCTGTCATCTCTCCTGCCACCCCAACAACACCAACACCCCAAACTCCCTCAGCTCCAACTACTCCAACTGTGACGCCCACCCAGCTTCAACCTCCCCAGCCCCCACCTCCACCCACTGCAGCAGCTGTCTCAGGGAAGCCCTCTGATCCTCTGGAGCCCCCACCGGTGGGCGACTCTGGCTCTGCGGCTGACTCAGGCGTGGAAGAGGTCGACACGCGCAGCTCCAGCGAGAGAGAGCGAGATCACCATCTCGAGACCACCAGCACCGTCTCCACAGTTTCCAGCATGTCTACACTGTCCTCAGAGAGCGGCGAGCCTGCTGACACCCACACCACGCACACCTCCTATGCTGACGGGCAGACCTTTGTGCTTGACAAGCCGCCAGTGCCTCCTAAGCCCCGTCTCAAGTCCCAGATAGGGGGCAGTAAAGGCCCCGTCACCTTCAGGGACCCTCTGCTGAAGCAGAGCTCTGACAGCGAGCTGCTATCACAGCAACAGGCTGCTGCACTGGCTGCTGCTGCAGCTGGAGGAGCTGGGCTCCCTGCAGGTGGTTCTGCCTCTGTGACTGGTCTTGCCCCCACCAAACCACGCTACCTCTTCCAGCGGAGGTCCAAGCTTTGGGGGGACCCAGTGGAGCCTCGAGGCCCAGGGGTGGGGCTGGGTATTGGGAGTTTGGGCAATCTTGGTGGACTTGGACTTGGGCTGGGTGCAGATGAGGGTGCAAAACCATCTGTTATGGGAGAACTCAGTTCACGTCTACAGCAGCTAAATAAAGACACTAGGTCTCTGGGTGAGGAGCCGCTGGGAGCATCACTTGACCCAGGGAGGAAGTCACCTGTGGCAGGTGCCAGGTAAGAGATCGTACAAAGATCTATGAACAACTGTATTTAACAGAGTGACAGTAATTATGTTACTTTGTTCTTATATTTTACTTATATTTTACTGCCTGTCATCAGTAACAGGGGGTGGGGGAGGGGGGTGGGGGGGTGTTAGTTTATTAAAAAATGTTTACTTTGAAAAAAGTGTTATTTAAAAACTTCAGATTACTTCTTTAGTTTGTGACTTTGAAACTTTCTACTTTCAACATTCTCATATTATATAATATGTTAATAAATCTACTGGTATTTTACTGTGAACTGGTATTTTCTGGAGTTCGGAGTTTAGCAGTGTTGTCATGAGTTTATGTGACAGCTCTAACAACAGAGTTAAAATGCACTTTTCCTGTCTGTGGGTCTTTCAGCAAAACTGTATATTTCAGCATAATTAAAAACACAGACAGAAGAAGCTTCGCACTCAGTAACTTCAGGGTTATCTGAAACATGTGAGGCCTTGTTCAGATCTGGTACGACCATGCATCCTGAGTGATGGATCTCAAGTGGACAGCCTTAAATACAGTAGGGAATTCAGTCACAACCCATTGAGGATGCATTCAAATGTGGTCTGAGATGCTTGTGGCAACATTGTTTAAAAGTCTGAGACAAAATGTGTCTCAAGCCACATGAAAGATCATCTACTCCCCTGACATGAATCTAGATAAGCAGTTTTCCACCAAAATATTTTCTCAGTATTTTATTCATTCATTCATTCATTTTCTAAACCACTTAATCCAATTCAGGGTCACGGGGAAGCTGGAGCCTATCCCAGCTGACTTTGGGCAAAAGGCAGGGTACACCCTGGACAGCTCGCCAGTCCATCGCAGGCTCAGTATTTTAGTTTCAGGGAAAAAAATACATTCAGCAAACAGAAGTGTCCAAACTCCCTAAATGTGTTGCTCATAAAACAACTTCCTGTTTCTTTCTTTTCTTTTTTTGCAAGAAGGAATGATTATTTCAATTAGACTTGATCTGCAGGGTAATGTTTCAAATTAGCTTCATCATTTCTTTAATCTACTCAGGCTCAGTGACAACAGTTCATATTTTTTCTTGAGAAAAATTCATTAGTTCCTGATTTTGAAAATGTGTTTTAATGGCTCAATTCAATGTCCAGTAGTTCCCTAAAGACGTCCCATAACCAAGATGCTTTGGACCATCCCTAGGTCATGCCTTTTTGCTCTGTTATGCCCTGCATTCAATCACAAGGAGCCTCTCAAAGGCACATGTGGAGATGCAGTTTAAAGCTTGGTGTTAAACTAAGATATCCACTTGCAATCGCATCACCATTACTCCAGGATGCATGATAGTACCAGCTTTTAAGAGCCTTTGAGGCAAAGTGGTGTTTTTCTGTGTTCTGTAGATCTTTTTTCAGCCCAAACCTGAAAGTAAATTAAAATCCTCTATATTTCTGCAGATGTGAGGACACCGAAGAAAGTAAACCTTAAGGTTATAGAGCACTTTTTTTATTTACTTTTCATAACAAGAGTATAGACTAAGCCCACTAAAATATAACAGCCCTTTTATCCTTTTAATGTGTTTTCCTTTAAACATGATTAGTTACCTTGTTTGCATCATCAGATGAGATCTTTCAAAGCGGGACTGATAGTACTACGCTTTTAAGAAATCATTAGTCCAAGAGATGTACAGTAGTACTAAATTGATGGCTTTGGTCTTCAGTTGAAACTGCTTCTTGTTTCCATAGTTACAGGCATACTTATTGGTCTCCTGATAAATGTTCTTTGTTTCTTACAGTAAACTGCAGTAATCTGTTAGTTTTGTTGAGTATGTGCGTGCATGTATGAATATATATGTGTGTGCGTGTATTGTTGAGAAACTATTGATGCAAACAAGGTAAATTGAGGCATGAATTTCATGAAATATTTTTTCATATCTTACACACTGTCATATTTCAGCTCTGACCGTTGACCCTGCTTGTAGCTGCCCTTCCTGCGTTTCCCCAAAAGTCTCTGTTCAAATAATACACAATACATCCTCATATCCACAGCCCTTTGCATTCATCACTGATATGAACTTAATAAGAAGAGAAATGACGTGTTTTCTTCTTATTACCATCCTTCACTGCAAAGTAATCAGTGATGACCTCAAAGATGCAAAGGGTGTATTCTTAAGAAGTATTTGAACATGACTGAACTACAATGGTGTGTTAGATTAAAACGGCCATCCCATGACTTATGCATTAACATCCATATTTAGGACAAAATTACAAGAGAAAAATGTGTCAAAAGTACAAAAATATCATGAGTAACTGTCACAAATGGTGGGATCTTCTAACTTAATTTCTTAAGATTTGCTTTAGGTGTACAGCAGTCTACTTCATCCAAGCTGTGTTTTATGGCTAAGCAAGTTGAAAGTTATGATCTCATTTTTTTGGTTTTTGTCAGGATGGACATTTTAGTCCTCACATCAGCAGTAGTGAAGTAATCTACATAACGTAAACTTGTGTGTTTTTGTGTTTCTCTTGTTAGAACTTCACCAGCTTAATGTTGTTGTGGAAGTATTCAGGATGGCATTACTGCGTTATTTCTCGCCATAGTTGCATTGGAATATTTTGTAGCTAGTGTAGTTTAATATTTGTAGAGGCATTGTACGCTTCTGTTAGTAGTAGCCATCTGCTAGTAGTTTAGATTCAGACCTATCCCAGTTGTGCATCACCTTGAAAGCCACATGTTTCTGTCATGTCATCTCATCAGTGCTGCACCCCTGAGTCTGGCACTGGGATGTTAACACTGAATCTTCTGAGTGCTGTTGCTTTTGTTTTCATGCACCGTATGAATGCTTAATGTGTTATGTCCTGTTCCTGGAGCAGGCGTTAGCAGTTTCTTCAGTGTGGCGGGGCTCATTGCATTGTTGGTGAAGAGTTTGTTGTTACACTGTAGAGGGGTTGGGGATCCAACATCTATGTTACGATCAAATGTCTTCTAGCAGTGTTTTATTTGTGGTGAACTACTAAGGTTATTCACCCAACCAGTCAGAGGTTTTAATATTGTGGCTGATATGAGTTAATGAAAGGAACTGTGTGAAAGCAGGTGAAATTTAGCCATCAGTCACTGATCTGCACCACAATAACAATTGTGGGTGGAAAAAGGTGACTGTGATATGAAACACAACAAATCACACAACATCCTGCTCGGTTTGGGCTCGCTCTCCCACCATTTCCATCCTGACAGTTAATTGCTTCTGGCTGTGAAAAGATGATCACACACACCATTATTCCTCTCTCTCTCTCTCTCTCTCTCTCTCTCTCTCTCTCTCTCTCTCTCTCTCTTTGCATCTGCATTTTGTTGTTTTTTTCACCTACTGGGGCATTTTACATACAGCATAGTCATCCCAGCACTCTTTATTGTAATGTTTCTCCACCATGTATCCCATCCGGTACCACATTAAAAACCCTCCAAAATCCACACTGCTATATTTTGTCTTTCTTGTATCCACCTTCTGTGTATGATTTCTTTTGGTGGTTTACAAAATCCTGGTTCTCATTTTATTTAATTTTTTCTTTTTGTTTTTCTGTTCTTGGTTGTTTATGTAAACTGCATACCATTTTTTTGTTTGTTTGTTTTTCCAGTGTTTGTGTTGAGGAAGGCCATGGTCCCTCACTTTTTTTTTTTTACATAATTGATTGTGTTTGTTTCTCAAACCTTAGTTAAAAAAAACATTTAATGACTAAATTTATATTTATATACATAGAAATGTATATTAGTACTTCCATGTATGTGCAACAATCGACATTTCTTTGGTTCTTCTGAATAAATGTCTTCCAAAAAGTACAAAAGCAGCTCCAAAAGTCAAGAGACATGTGCCTTCCTTTTATCTGTTCCTTTATGTTTGTTTTCTTTGTGCAGTGTTTTATATGTGAATAAGTGTGCTCATTTCTCTCTCATACAGCCCACTGGTCAGACCTTCCAGTGCTGAAACCTGCTCTGCTGTCTCAGTCATGCTAACACATCAACACAAATGCACACATACACTTTAAAGTTCAACCTATAAGTATACGTGTGACATAGTCACATGTAAACTCGCGCACACACACATAGAAAGCATGTCAAAGAGAGCAGAGTTGGCTGAAGCAGATAATGAGTCTGGTTGGCAGGCTGCGTCTCATGGAGTGATGCTAACATTCTCTCCCATTGCTCTCTCTCTGCTCACCCTGCATGCTCCGCCCTGCTGCTCTGATCTGATTGGTCTAGAACTGACTGTGCGCCCAGGAGGGCAGGACGACTGTGTAAGTGCGCATGGAGCTCATCTCATATCTGTTGGCTCCTTATAGTCTGATCATTTTTTTTCCCCCAGCCTGTGCTGCTAAGCTGCATTTGTTCCTTTACTCTCTTTAGTTTAAAGATCATCCATATCAAAAGTTTCACACACAGGCAGTAGATGGATAAATCTCGCTAACGTGCATGAACCAAACAGACACTATTGTTGTTTACTGTCTCAATTAGCTCTTTCCTCTCTGCGTCTGACTCCTTCCATCAACATAGACATAACCCTTGTGAAAGCCTTAGTCTCTGATCCATCCCGCTTCTTGGCCACTCTTCCTTTGAGTAGAGCACTAATAGTTTGCCTTAAACTGGTTTTATGGTTTTGTCTTTTTTTTTTCTTCATTTTTTTAAAGTGTAGAAGAAGCATAATTTTAATGGTGACATGATATAAACTGGGGTAACTCTTGTTCAGACATCTTCTGTTAAATAATGATAGCTATTTTATGTTAATGCACTTGTTGTTCTGCAGACAATACATGGGAATATCGGTTTAGTTAGTGAGTGATGATTCCTTTTATGGTTGCTGTACCGCAAGAAAGGATGTTTGACCTGAGTTTATTTAATTAAATGAACAGAAGCTTGAGAGACAGATGTCCTTAAAGGTGGAGTATGTAAGATTTTCAAAATTTTCAAAATAAATTAACTAAAATAATAACTACAATCATAATTAGATAGTTCTTTTAAACATGTAGGTTCCATTCTGTCCATATTTGATGTGTTATTAAATTACAAGTTTAATTAATGACAAATACCCTTCTTAAATGTTTGGATACCAGTAAAAAAATGTGCTTTTTGTCATTTGTCAGTAAATAAACTTGTAATTTAATAACGCATCAAATATGGACAGACTGGAACCTACATGTTCAAAAAACTTTCTCATTATGATTGTAGTTATTTTATTAGTTCATTTATTTTGAAAATTTTGAAAATCTTACATACTCCACCTTTAATGGACAACAGTTTAAAGACATATTAAACATTGTCTGTTTCTGTTTCTTGATAATGCAATAACTCATTAAGGGTGTAAGTTTTTTTCTCTTCAAGCAGAGGAGTTGCTTGCAAAAGTTTAGTTTTGACCTTCTTTATGTGAATGTAGACAAATGAATGAGAGTGGGTGTGTGTTTATATCTGTTTGTATTTAAATTCAGTTGTTTCAGTTTGGTAGCACCATAGTTCCGTTGTAAAGAAGAATAACTATTAGATATTGTGACAGCTGTATTTTTTACCATTTGCATTTTTGGTTTCGGAGCATTTCAGGGAGGCTCACAGTACAAGTTAAAGGAAGAAGCATATTTTTTTTAATTGCAGCCGATACTTCCAGCAACGTCAGTGTCAGCAAGTAAGAAAAAAAAAAGAATCAATTTTAATTCAAAGCTCTAGATATTATTTGAAACTCTTGTATTTTGATGTATTAATGAGAAATTAGTTAGATCTTTCTAACAGCCATTAACCTCTGTCCTTTTTGACTACCAGCAGTTTTAACATTTAACCAAATGCTTGGTCTCTTCTGCTTTATATCACTTTTCTAACCTCCTTCTTTCTATTTTAACAATTCTGAAAACATCTCTGTTTCTCCACCAGACTTTTCAGCAGCCTAGGTGAGCTCCACACCATTTCTCAGAGAAGCTATGGAACCACATACACCATCCGCCCTGGTAGCCGTTACCCCGTCACCCGGCGCACCCCAAGCCCAGGCTCACCTGATCGAGGTGACCCCCTTGGACGATTCTCAAGCTTCGGTCTGCCCACCTCACCGACCACACCTCCACAGACCATCCTTAAGTCGTCTAGTCTCAGCTTGCCGCAGGAGCCTAAAGAGGTGCGCTTTGTAATGAGGAGCTCCAGCGCACGTTCCCGCTCTCGCTCCCCTTCACCTTCCCATTCTCCTGGGTTAGGCTCACCACTTTTAGCCCTCCGGCCCTTTCACCAAAAACCTCTACACCTTTGGAACAAGTACGACGTTGGAGACTGGCTGGAGAGCATCAATCTGGGAGAGCACAGAGCAGGGTTTCAGGAACATGAAATTGAAGGCTCTCATCTCCCCGCTCTAACCAAGGATGACTTTGCAGAGCTGGGAGTGACACGAGTCGGGCACCGCATGAACATTGAACGAGCACTAAAACAGCTGCTAGAAAGCTGACCCCTGCCCTGAGACAGAGCAACAGACGGAGGGACATGAAGACAGATTGATGCAGAGCTGATAAAAGAAGAAAAGTAATAAGGACTGTTCCTCTTTTACTCCAGCTGCTTTTATGTTCAGTACTAAAAATGCTCACCTGTGGTCCATAGCGGCACTTCAGACCCTGCACTTGGCACTGGACAGAAGAGGATGAGTCAATAATTCACCCCCCCACCCCCCTGCTCAGCCCTTACTGTATGGCCTATTGTCTTGCCTGCAACCAATTAGATCAGACCTCAGTATGATATCTGGTATTTCTTTTTGAAGGAGAACCACACAAGCTCAAATGACATCATTTGGTTTGTTAGAAATTCAGTCGTTTCCTCAATAACACACTCATTTTCTCACTATTTTCTCTACCTCTCTCCCCCAATCTATAAGGCCTCTAAAAGCCTTCAGCAGTCTGAGTAAAGGAGGAAGAGGAGGAGGAAGAGTTTTGGTTCCAAGCATAAAGCTCAGTTGCCTTTCAAAATATTTATACGAAAATCAACAATGACGAACACAGGGCTATGGAAATAGGCCTGACGCAGCTCTGAAAAGGTGTGTCTTCTGTGTACCCGCTGTTATTTTTAAACTGAAGACTTTAGAGCCCAGAGGTGGAGCTCCACAAAGTAAACGACAGGAGACAACCCCTCTGCCTTGGTACCCAGACTGTGCTATCTATTATATTTGGAGAATGTTTAACCAACACTCGTGGCTTTTTTCATAATCAATTTTTTTGTTTTTCCAAAGGGAATATTATATAAATAGGTATTATATAAAATAATATATATGTATCTAAATATAGCCTTCAGAAGAAAAGACAATGTTGCAAAATGAAATGTTATAAATGAATCTGCGCCTGTTTTTTTTTTGTTTTTTTTTTAGATAGAAAGAAGAAAGAAATCTTGAAATTTATTCCACTGATAGTTTATTCATTTCTACCAATTATATATATATATATATATATATATATATATATATATATATATATATATATATATATATATATATATATATATATACATATATATATATATATATATATATATATATAAATATATATATATATATATATATATATATATATAAAAATATATATATATAAATATATATACATATATATATATATATGTATATATATTTATATATATATATATGTGTATATATATATATATATATATATATATATATATATATATATATATATATATATATATATATATATATATATATATATATATATATATATACATATATATATATATATATAAATATATATATACATATATGACAAGAAAAAAAGGTCATATTTCTTGAACTGTAGCATGAAGAGTTGAATCATGTTTTGGAACGTTTGTCGTTTGTGTTTATTTTCTTACAGTCTTCCGTCATACTAAAGGGCATCCCGTAATGTGAGGCTAAGATCCCAGCTGGCACCCATCCCTCCTGCCTCTGCTACAGATCTCACTGTCTCATTTTAATAACTTACTATGAGGGCTGCTATTGAGCCAGCTGACTGGTTAAAAGAAGGGTCCTCATTGTTTATAACTCAGGGATGGAAAATAAAGGCACCTGCACATCATTTTTGGAGGTTGCTTTAATAATAAATATTTAAATGCTTATATTCAAGTACAAACCAACATCACATTTTGTAAAATGGTTAGTATAAGTATGATTTCCATCCCTACGACCCCTGGTAGTTCCTCTCTGGCCACCTGTCACAAGGTTCGGTACTGTAACAGTCAGCAGAGTCTGAAATGCCACAGCAGGAAGTGTAGTTCTTCAGGCTGTGGGGATGGGAAAGCTCGTTGAAGGTCTTAAAGAAAATTCAGTATTTTACAACCTGACAGTGTGGCTGCTTCCCTTTATCTCTACCTTTGTCTTAGTGAGTGAAACATTATCACACGGTGGCAGCCAGAGCTCTTTGAATAAGCCTCAGGTTGTAAAACTAAAAGAAGCTGAATTTTTCTTTAACAATACACATCTACAATTGTACTCAAATGCTCTGCTGGCAGTAAGAAACAGAGAGTTTTATTCACGCAACAAAAGAAAAACTAACATTTGGGCAAAGCTGGTCTCTGACAGCACGCCAGGAAATGTTCATTACCACGAATATAATCTTCAGCTCATCCGAAGCATTCGGTCAGAATGCCAGGGCTCTTTCCCTTGGCAAAAAAGTTGCGTGCACTTTTCCTTTCTTTTTTTGCTAGCAGTTTGGAAAAGCAGCTGGTGAATAAATCGCTCTGTCTGGATTGTAGGAATAGCACTCACTGCCTCACTTTGACCTCACTGATTATTTTATGTTTGACTTCAGCGTTATGATCAGATTCATCTACACATTAAGTTCTTATTGTTCTTTTCCTGTTGTTGATGTGTTACCCCCGGCCACTATGGCTAGATTTTGTAGCGTGTGGAACATGATACTTAAATATTTCAATCATTTGAATATTAGAGTGACAGAAAAAAAAAAAGAGAAAAAATATCCTGTCCATTACAAACACACCTACACTTGTAAAAATGAACAAACAACAGATATTTGCTTTTTTTATTCACAAGCAATGTACATATGATAGATTTCATATAAATTTTTGAAAAACTAAAACTATATAGATATATATATATGAATGTTTGGCATATATGCATAGTTAACCACCTGTGGAAAAGGTGAGCAGATTTTATTCTTTCTATGAACTCTTGAACTTTTGAACTCTGAACTATGAACTAGGGGATGATTTGCACAAAACAAGGTGACAAGGTGCTAACATAAAAGCCACCCATCATCCAAGCGCATCTGGATTCCCTGAATCTCTCTGTGTGGTTGTTCCTCTTCACTGTGTGTTTGACGGTGTGTGTATGTGTGCAAATGCTTGTTTCCATTTTTGTGTATTTGTTCAGGAGCGAGACAATAAGAATGTGTGCGACAGTGAGAGTGTGGTTCATTTTTAGGGTTTACATCTAAGGAGTTAGTCCACTATAGCCTTACTGTACCATCAGAGATTGCCGGCAGTGGCTGTGTCACACAAACACACACACACACATACGCACACACACAAACAGAAAAAAAATGCACACATGTATTCATCTTCAAGAGTGAAGCTCATCGTTCTGCTTACTTGTTTTGTACTGAGTGACGTCTTAAAAAAAGCGGATCCTTCCGCCAAAGAGGGAGAGACAGACAGAGACAGCTTTCTGTTGCTAGTCATGATAAAAAAAAAAAATAAAAAAAAAAGCAACTCACCTTGTAATTGTGTAGGTAAAGCTTTATGCTGTGTCACTGTTCTCTACACCCAACCCCAGATGGCATTTGCGGCCCCCAACCTCCACTCTGTATGGCAGCACTCCTTTTTCCTTTTTCAGACCTTCAGTTTCTGAGTTTTGGTTATGCTGTATGAGGTGATCCAGTGAGGAACAAACAACACAAAGGAAAAATGTGCCAAAAAGTAACTTTTAAATGTATATTTGTCTTACCTTTAGGACTATCATAGTTACAGCATTCTTAGGCTGTTAGATAATATAACAATATGGTGCCATCTCCTGGGAATCTTGAGAACAACAGACTATTTGTTTGATCCTGCTGTATTTCCCTGCCCGTGGAACTACAGTCTTTGTTATTACTTTGTAAAGAAGCGGGCTATATGTATGTCTCTATATATATTCAAGTATGTATAAACATATATATAGCCTGTGTTTAAATATATTTGCATTAACATTTCTCTTTCGATTTTGTGACACAGTAATGCATTCGCTTGATTTGACTGAATAAGGTTTTTGTTCCCAGAGAAACAAAACTTTTGAGGGTTGAAAATGTTCAGTCTGATCTCAGACACAGGCTGGCCTGGTTAGAGGAATCAACACTGTAGTGAATACTGGTTGGCTTGTTGTGTATTTTACTACGAATAAAAAGTGCAAAATGAGCAGTGTGTAACAGATATACACATCATTTAGGTCAGTTAAGTTCAGCAAGAGTTTTCTTTGTCTTATTTCTTAATCAACAAAGCACAATCTACACATTGTAGGAGGAACAGTGTGACCTTTTTAAAAACCCACTGGTAGCTGGTGAGCCACTGGAACCAGTGATCTTATCATCAAAAGTTTTATTTTTCTTTTGCTGTTGATTTTCTTTTTTTTTTTTTTTTTCTTCTTGTTTGCACTGTGAAGTTTAGAATGGTGGACGTATCACTGCAACGCCTCAGCCTTGTCTCACACATGAACTTCCCCTTATCAACAGCCGGTAACCAGGCAACTCGTCCATGACTGCGCTCACTCCGTACACATGTATTAGAAAATCCTTCTACATCCATAAAAAAGTACAAGTTAAGAAACAAGTTAACCAGAAGCTACCTAGTATTCCTCAAGCTAACAGAATAAGGGTGATAGTAGAGACTGAGGCAAGATCTGAGATGTTGCCCAGGATATCTCCACCTCAGAGATATATGTTTGTTATATTATGTAATAAATTTATAATTAAACATGAAGTGTGTCATGTTTTTGTTCGTGCTTTGGTGTGTACCATATGTAAAAATGTGTTGCTCATAAACCAAATGAAATTTCTCTTCATAGAAAGAACTTTTAACTTTTTAATCAGTTAACAGCTTTATAGTGAAAGATGTACATGATGACATGATGTCTGCAAGGAGGGACACAGCTAATCTGATACCATTAAACCAGTTTAACACATGAAGATTTAGACATTGATATACACAATTTCCCGTGACAGACAATATCCAAATAGACAATTTACCTATATGTTGTTGGATTTAATTATATATTCTGTTATATTCAATTCAACCCATCCTCCTCTGCTTTTAAATATTCTAAAAGTCATCATTTTGACTAACATCTAATACATTAATCAGATTATTGGGTTTAATTTGTTCACAGTCATCATTGCAAAAATCCTTACAATGTAACTTTCATAGTTTCTTCTGTTTTAAAAAGTAACTTTAATAAGTTTATTATCGGTTTCACAGCTTCTAAATAAGGACTCCATACACAGTTTTCGAAGCAGTGTGAATTACACTATATATCTGAGTGATTAAATTATTGATGTCTGTTTTCCTCAGTTTTTAATGAAGTCGGAAAAAAGACATTAAATTATTTAATAGAGTGTAATACTGACACACTGTTAAGCACAAACAAGCAAAAAATGACATTTACTGCATTTTCTGATACAATTGTCCTTCTTAAGCTTACAAAAGCATGACGTCAAAACTGGGGGTATTAAACTCATTTTATGTCAGCGGCTACATTCAGCAGAAATTGATTTTAAGTGCTGGATCACTGAAATAACGGCACAATAACATATAACAAGCGTAAGCTTTAAATTTCCCATTTGGCTTGGTTGCAAAGAAGTACATAAACATTTATCAAATGTTTAAATTGAATTAACCATCCATTTAAAAAAATCGTCTGAGTTTTGGGCAGCTTCATCAATAATCTTACATTACTTTATCATTCATACATGCATTAGAACTTACTAAGAATGGTTAGTGCACAAAATCTTTAGAATAACTTGTCAGAAGCCAGAAGTTTCTTCAGTGCACATACCTGTAGGTTACCACATCTGTAATTCTGAAAACCAGATGTGACTCACCTCCAAATACAAACTGAACTTGGGTGTAGTAAGAAAGATTTCAAGATATAAAAATAATTTCCCTTGTAAATGTTTCACAGGAAACAAAAACATGCGGCAAATTTGGGATTGCAGTTAGTTAGTTCAAAAAGAAAAATGCAGTAAACATCTACTGTCATTTTCACATTTGCCATTTTCATCCTGCAGGCCAGACTGGACCCTGGGCAGTATGGGGAGACCTCTGATCTGAACAAACGTGAACTCTGGAGGAAAAACGGTTGGACATAAAGTAGGTTTGATAGCGACCCATCTAAATGTTAAACATGCAGATTATGCAAGTTTGATTTTGCCCTGTGTTGCTGCCAGTATCACAGGGAGAAAACTGGATTCAGTTAATCCATTTTCCCAACATGTCCTATCAATTACTACATAAGAACATGGTTTTAAACTACTGAAAACCTGAAGACTGACTTTCACCCAGTAAAGCCAAAAGTATCATATTTGATATACATAATTTCTGAGATGTTTTGCATCACTTCATGGTAAAAACTTGGTTCAAAATCTTGTAGAACACAATCTGATATTTGTCTTCTGCCCTCTCATTGACACCAGGAAGCCAAGGATCACACTGTAACAATTTTGAAATATTACATCATGGTAAATATCCCCCTCAAAAAATGATTAGTTTGTAATAGGGCCAAGTAAAGCTCATTTAAAAAATTGGACTTTCTTACCATTTTTTTCATGGGTCAGGCTTTAAAGGGTTAAAAGGCAGGACCTTTTAAATCAAACAAGTTTGATATAAATAAATGTTAAAGCTGCTTATTCAGATACCCAAAAGCTGAGCCAAACCTTTGCCTCCCTGAGTATCTTCTTGTGTGTGACTGGCAGCTGTACCTCATAAAATGCTGATGTTCAGTTGACTATGCTGTATCACAGCAAGAAGGACAGAGTCAAGATAACAATTTGTTTTATGGTACATTAAGTTTTCCTTTATAGGATGCTAAAAAAAACAAACTGAATTTACATAATAAAATTAATGCAAGTAAAGTAGCCTACAGATGCAGCCGCGGGCTGGCACTGAAAACCACACTACACACAAACACTGAGAATAGCAGCGAATACAGCGTTTTATCGTACACTCTTTGCTGTGTCAGCCTTATGACACATGCTTCATCAAAAATGCTTCACATTCTTATAACATAAAGTAATTCTTTCCATACTCAAAACATTCTACAATATAATCATAGATAAATGATGAGACTAAAGAAGACTGAAACTGATGAACATCACAAACCCCAACCACTCCACTATGCTGATTTTCCTGCCAATTGAAAACTTGTCCAAACTATTGTGCACCTTCTTCCAGGACAAGAGTTACAATTCCATCATTTACAAATGAAGAATTACAGAAAAACAACTGATGACCTATTGACAGTTCCACTGAAGGCAAATCAGAGACCTCTGACACTGATTTATAGCAGGAGATAAACATGAGATGACCTGCTGATTTTGATGCCCCGTATAAGATCTGTCAAATCAGCTGTGGGCTCTCTGCTTTCAGTCCATCCTCCTCTGCTTCTGAGTTCTCCTCTTTCTTCTCCAATTCAAAATTCTGTGAGGGATTTGTTACAGAAGATCAGTGAACACATCTGCATCCGTGTTTACACACCTTATTTTGGCTATAAATTGCATTTTTCACATGGAAAATATCTGATCAAGAAAAAGAGTTGCATAATCAAAATAGAGAGATATACCTCTAATTCCTGCATTACTTCATCCATGAAGTCACTGGGGTTCTGCTTGTAGTCTACGGCTCTCTTAATCATCTCTCTGAACATCTGTTTGTGGAATTAGGATCACAAGTATCAGCACACATTCTGAGAAGTACAGATGATTCCTAAATTATGTTTAGTTTTTAGCTTCTTAAACCTGAACTGTCAATCATTTTACAGCTTGAAGTTAAATTCAAAATACTCATGCATAGAAATGCAGGAAAAAATTTGCCATGGATCATTGTTTCTGAAACAAACCAAACACACTCAAACCTTCACTACATTGGTCCCATCAGCTGCAGAGACAAAATAAAATGGCAGCCCTTGTTTCTTCCCAAAGTTGAAGCTCCTCTGTGTCACTTTCATATCGGCTGCAGATGAGCGAAAACAAGCATGCTTAAATGTGCACATTTAAAGTCAACTTCTCTGATAAAGCAAGAAATAAAAGGATTTCTTTAAACCACAACAAATTATACCACACATCCAGTTCCAGTTGTATTTCACATCTACATATTAAAAGTGAAAACTAGACTCACCATCAATTTTGTTGGCAACCACACAGCAGGGTATTTCAGGTCTGTACTCCCTTAGTTCCTTGTACCAGTTGACTAAATTCTTATATGTGATCTTCCTTTGAACATCAAAAACCTGACGGAAAAGTTAGTTTTTAAATGAGTTTAGCTTGTTTTTTGTAACAGCAAGGCAACTCAAAACATTATAGGAACAGTTTTGTTCCATCTGCAGCAGTCCTCCTTGATAAAATTTAGGATTTTAAATAATTTTTTGATCTATCAATATAACTTTTGATTGATTTTTGACTTTGCAAGCCATTGCGAATGTCAGAATGTCTGTTTATGTGTCTATTTTATTTACTGTCTTCTGTGATACCAAACATGAAATCTACCTATGGGTACAAATAAAGTCACCTGAACCTGAACTCCACAAATCAACCCAGAAATTTTGTAATGAAACACTGTTTACTTCCCAGTTTAACTATCACTGTCTTCATGTTATTTTAACTGATAACAGATGGTTTAAAATGCATACAGCTGGATTCAGCTGGATTTTAGAGTGTGTCTTACCATAATGCATGCATGTGCTTTGTGGTAATATGAGGGATGCATGCTTTGAAACCTCTCCTGACCAGCAGTGTCCCAGAAATCTGTAGATATATATAGACAAAAACATCACTTACAGACAATTTCCAGCTGGAATGTAAAAGATTATTTTCTCTACTCAATTGCAACAGATCAATATGGGGGAAAAGTCATACCAACTGCAACCATCTTGTTTCCTACATTTGCTGTGTGTTTATAAAGAGTCAAAGCATAGGTTGACAACTGCTGGGGACGACTACAAGAAGTGTTAAGGATTTCAGAAAATATTAACTACAAAAAGGAAAAACACAGACGATAGATCATCTTGACTGTCTAAGGCTGCTAAAGGATACTATTCATCCAGAAGAAATCTCTCCATCAACCTGTCAGAGAAGGACATGAAGTGTCAAGACAACCCAGAATAAAACATAATGGAAAAATTAATTACAGTTAAATTACATTAATTACAGTAAATTACAGCTAAAACTCACTTTGATTTGCCAACTGCACTGTCTCCAAGACAGATGATTTTAACTTGTTCGTCTGCATCGTATTTCTTCTGGTCCAGTTCAGGAATATCGCCAACATCCTCGGCCATGTTTCTCTGCTTCTTTTCTGATTTATTTCTACAAACACCTGAGAAAGTGAAGCTCCAGCAGGAGTTTTTTTACTGGTTTGCTACTAACAAACCAGTTAGCTAGCTTACCACTGGCTAGCTTACCTTAACATCTTGTGGTTTTGCGCTCTCTTTTTAAAATCCCTCCCTGAACTGGGTTCTTGGCTTTAAATTTGATAATATCCTTGAATCCAACAACAGCAGAGATACCGTCATTGGTAACATTTATCTAGCTAAAGTCTGCTCGGAGTATTTCCACTCCGAGCAGCAGAAGGACCACGAGTCTAGAGCCGCTAAGGGAATTAGCCATGACTGCACCTGTTCATGTCGGCTGGCTGTCATACAGGGAAAAGGAAAAGGTAGGAGATTGTCTTCACTTATCTAGAGACAGAAATAGTAAATGGTTGTAGATGCGCGATGTCCCAAACGAGTTTCGTTTCTATGCAACGGGGACGCCTGCAGGACCACGGGCTGTATGAGCGTGTCCTGAAATGTGCCTGTCTGAAATGTTCAACATCCCGGATTAATTCAGTTAAATTCAATTCAGTTCAATTCATTTCAACTTTATTTATATAGCGTCAAATCACGGAAATGCCATCTAAAAAAAAAAAAAAAAAAAAAAAAAAAAAAAAAAAAACACAATGAAAGCCAATTCATAATAGCCTATATAAGGAAACCAACAGATTGAGTAGGATGCTCCAACTCAATCTCCCATCCTGAGCAAGCACACTGGCGACAGTGGGAAGGAAAAACTCCCTTTTAACAGGAAGGAAACCTCCGGCAGAACCGGCTCAAGGACAGGCAGCCATCTGCCTCTGCTGTGTGGGGGGAAGAGGACAGAAAGACAACAGACAACAGGAACTGCTAATCCCAGCCAGGGAGTTTATATTGTTTGACATGGTTGGTGGTGTTTTTCTTCCTTCCTTCTTTCCTTCCTTCCTTCCTTCCTTCCTTCCTTCCTTCCTTCCTTCCTTCCTTCCTTCCTTCCTTCCTTCATTCATTCATTCATTTATTTATTTACAGTTTTCTGGTAACAAAGACAGTATGTTGTAATTGCTTATGGTTAAGTTAAGTTATGGTTAAGTTATATGTTGTAACAATAATCTTTATTTTTGTCTCAAAACATGTGGCAAAAAACTTAAAACATTCCTTTCAGAAAAACATATATATTTTAAAAATAACATATCTATTTCATGATAATATATGTAACATACATATAAAATACAACCTATCAAAATTAATTGCATACAAATCTGCATTTGTGTTATGAATTGATTTGCTTCATGTCAGAATTAACAGTGTACATTAATAACATGGCATGAAAAAAGTGTGCAATGGTTACAGCAACAAAATACAAATTTAATAATATAGAGAAGGGTTTTTTTCATGCTTTATTGAGAGTAGCTGTTTCTTAGTATGAATCCATATTTGGAACGAGTGGTGAAATGTATTGTGAATGGCGCAATCCAAAGGTGAAGCTTGGTGCTTTTGCTTTTGTCAAAGTGACCTAGGAGGAAAAACAGAGTTAAGAAAGGAACAGTGATGTTAAGAAAGTGTAATATCTGGCCCTTTTTGACCCAACAATGTGTTTCTTACCCGCTCAGGATAATGTGCTCCTGGACCTGGTTTATCTAAAGTCTTATTGGAAACAAAATGGCATCCTCCCATGCTGTACTGCGGAGGATTGTATTGATAGACACCAGGGTCCACAGCTTTGTATGCAGCTGGGCCAGGAGTCTGGAGGGGAAGCAACAGCACAGATTACAATGATTAATCAAGATTTAAAGTCTCTTACGCTGTTTTAGTAAGAGCTTATATGTACATTTTGTCTGTCCTCATAGAAGCTCCCGATTTGTCTGCGGCTGCAGAGTGAGAAGGAAGGAGCTGAAGGTGAGACCACATTAGGCCCCAGCATGGGAGGTAGCGTGTAGGTGGCTGGACCTGCAGAATGAGCACCAGATGATAGTAGTGATCTGTTTTCAGATGTAAAACTCTCTTAAACCCCATCTTCCTTTAGAAAGTAGACACTAAATATATGCTTTACCTGGTATTTGGTTATTGAACTCGTTTTGGTTCCTCCCAAAGAGAGGAAAAGCAGGAGCAGAGCGGAAGATCAACTTTTCTGATTTCTCTGGAGAGTAATGCCCTGAGACATCAAAAAGTTACATAAAGACTCTCTATACAGATAAAGAACTTGCTTTATGGGATCACATGATTATAATTATTCAGGTTTCTGTGTGCTTCAGGAAAATCTGTTAGTGTGGTGCACTGGCTAGCCTCACTGACCTGGTCCAGGGGCTTGGAATGGCTCTAGCTGCTTGGGGCGGCTGCCAAGTGAGAATGCAGGTGCGCTATTTCTGCCCCATTGGTTGACGTTGGAGGGAATCTGATATTTTGGTCCAGGGGAGCAGTTAGTATTTAGCTCCACATAACGCCCACCAAAGGAGAACACTGGTGCTTTCCATTTAGTGGGATCATGATGAGTGACGCCTTTATGAGGGGACAAGAGCATCCATGTTACTTACTGAAGCCATTAACATTGCTGTCAATGTAAAATAGCTCTTTTTGCTTTACCTGTGAGTGCAGGCAGCGCATACTTAGGCCCAGGGCTACTGTAGAAGGCAGCGATAGGCCCTCTTGGCTTGTGGGGCCTCCAAGTTCCAACCCAAGGTTCTTTATTAGGTACTGTCTTGGTAGATTGTTTTTGCATTATCTTGGATTGACTTTTAAGTAGAGACAAAAGAACCACATAAAGGATTTACAAATACACTTGTGAAACGAGCAATTTTAAAATGTGGCATCCTTTTAGAAGAAGTTGGCATATTACTCCCTCATGGAGTTATCACTTTTTTCACTGGAATTTTAGTTCATATTAGAAATGAGAAAAGCTAACAGGTGTGACTTCTGCTTGAAATATTGTTGTTTTAACTTGTCTTTAGATTGTATGCTGCGGAAACCAGGAATGATTAAAACAAACTCTCTTAAGAGATGTTGTAAAGATTGATTTTGTTGGTATAGAAATACACATCAGCAGGTAGTGAGTGTTTCTTCTGGGTTTAAGTCAGTAGAAATGCACTGTAAACTAATATTTTTAACAGATATAAACTATTATAGTAAATACAGTGACAGTAAAACTAGCTTGACACTCTGTAATACCATTGTTTATCATTTTAATGGCTATTTAAAAGCAAAAGGCTAAATAAGTGAATTCACTGCTTGATGAAAATCAGTACACAGTTTAAACGATACAAAAAGCCTTTATGCTATACTAAAACCCTGTCATACAACTACAAAATGTTGATCAACTGTGCATAAATATTTAAAATAAAATGTATTATGCCCATAAAGTTTTTTTTACCTTATCAAGTTCTCGGTCCAGCTGCCAGTGTTTTGTCTCAGGCTTTGTTCAAAGAATTCAGCATGTGTACTGAACCCAAACAGATTGTTAAACACTTGCCAACATCACTATGACAACGTTGTCATGGAGACGGTCTTTTGACAGACATGCTCAGTAATATGAATTTATGCAGACAAAGTTAAAAAAAAAACAAAACAAGTATTGTGCTGATGTGAATAATGTATTAAGCATGAAAGGCTGAAAGTAGACACACTGTAGACACACATTTAATATGCTAGGACTGAAATATTGAAATTGACTAAAAAAAAAGTCAATTATTAATCAGCATATGTTCATATGTTTGAGTTGACCGGCTTCTTTTCAAGGTTGATAAACTCTGTAGTTCTACAGGTAAATAAGGCAAGAGTCGTTTTTCTTTTCTTAAAGGTTCACATGATTTTCAGACTTCTTGTCATATGAGAGGATTTGAATCTGAAGAATAAATAATCTTGAACTGATTTAAACAAAGAATTTGACTTCATAGCAACTGGTCAGAACGAGCAAAACAGGTGAAAAAATTTCACTAATGTAAACCCAAAAATGCACACTGTTCCCTAAATATTCCATCTTAAAGATATACTCCTACTTCTTAGAGATTGGCACATTTTCACATAACTTCTGGCCAACTGTGAAGTGTGGTAACAAATCCAAACACATTTCAAGCAACAAAGCAAAAGGAGTGTGTAAAAACTTAGTGCACCCTCACTTCTTTATTTTTCCTGGTGTTCAGAGAAGGTTAAAGTGGGTCTTTTTTAGGGCCTTTTGTACTCCTTTTTATACTGCACCTTCATGGAGTAATTTTAAAAAATAAGGCAAAAATCTGTAAACTTCAAGTTATGTAATGATTGTCTGCGTATTCTTCTGGGGAAATCAAGATGGCATAGTGCTCGTGAACTTTTCTGCAATAGCTAGCTTATCACATTTCATGCTCTTTTGAGACGATTGATGTTTAAATAAATATGTCATCTTAATAGATCTTGTGGTGGGATTATCAGAAGGTTCACCCAGCCTGCATTCAGTACTATGAGATATCAGTCTGCTATGTGGAAACACTGATACAAATGCCTTTTTTTAAATATGTTTTTATGTCTATACTTTTTGTTTTTTGTTTTTTTTAATGGGCCGAGAGTCTGAATAAAGACAGAGAAGCTTTTTTTTCTTTTTTTTTTTTTTTTAAATTGGAACTTTAATTTAAGTAAGACCTCTATAAAAGTGAAAGTTATAAGGGGTTGGTGGTCTGGATCATTCTGGTTATTTAATACAATGCTGATAACATTAGTAATCATATTAGAGAAGCTACTGTTGTTGCCCATCAACCTGGGAAGGGTTTTAAGACCATTTCCAAATATTTTGCAAACTATCATTCAACAAAAGGTTATACATTAGCTAAAAATAAGATTGTTCCTTCTAGGAGTGGACATCCAGGCAAGTTCACTCCAAGGTTGGATTGTGCAGTCCACAGAGAAATTAGGGGGGAAAAGGCCCTGCTTTTTAATCTTCTTTAGTAGATTTACTAGAGGCCATATTTCAGCAATCAGGGACATCTGGTAGATGAAAAACCACAAATAAACAGAACACTTTGCATCAGTTGTCAAGCATAGTGGTGGAGGAGCGAGGAAGTAGTCATTAAGTTGAACTTCTCTGTATATTAAAGTATTCATGGGTCAAAAGTGTGCATCTACACATAATGCAGCAGAATAAGTCCAAACACGGCAGAAAATCTGCAACAGATTGGCTGACAAAAAAAAGAATCAGGGTGTAACAGTGACCCAACAAAGTCCAGACCTCAACCTGATTGGAGGTGCTGTAGTTGGACCATAAGAGAGCTGTGCATAAACTACTACATGAAAACTTCAATGCTCTAAAGCAAGACTGCAAAGACAGCCAAGTTGACCAACAATTCTTTTGTAGGGATGAGAGATTATTAAGGTCATACAGAAAACAGTTGCTTTGAGTTGTTTCTGCTAAAGGTAGTTTTTACAAGCTATTAAATCAGGCAATGTACTACATTTCCTTTGCTTTGGATTTGTTTTTGTCAAATTGTGACATAGTGTAACATGTCACATCCTGTTCATTTGAACTCTATGACCTGGTGGGGACTGATTGGTAAACGTCCTGCTCATTACTTAACCGAGATATTATGACAATGTGTATATGCACATAAACACCATCTTGCAACAAGCCAACTAAATGGAATTTATTTATATTTTGTCAAAGAGAGGAAGAAAGGAGTCCTTTCATGCCTCTTGATTTGGTCCTCTTTTAGTTTTTCTTATCATTGCATTAGTTCTTATTTGAATTCTGTCCTTCAAAGTGTAGCGCTTGTGCTGCAGGCCCTCTTGAAGTCTCGGTAATGGTGGAAAGTTTCTCTTAAACTAGCCTTCAGCACTTTCATCAAAGGTGCTAGGCTTCCCACTTCCTCTTGAGGACGCTGTTGAATAAAAAGTAAATAATCTGTTCAGGAAGAATAGAGTAGCAAGAATTCTTAGAGGAGCAGACATCTTGACATGTTCTTACCCTTGTAAGTGCAAACATCAGCCGCTGGAGCACTGCGTCCTCTCTGTGTGGACACAGGCTGGTGACTGAGCTCACACAGCTCAGGATACAGTAGATAGTGTGTCTCTGTGCCTATGATGATGGAAGCATTTTTGTATTCTTACCAAAGACATCATCAAAAAATGTAATTGATAACTGCATCATCTGTTTTCTTACCTTCTTGAGCACAGTGAGAGGCTTCGTGTTGCTTCCTCCAATACTCAACCTCTCCACATCCTCAGTGCTCAGAACAGGGTCCTGGATCAGGTAGGAGAAAACAGATACAAGTGAAAACTATATAAATGGTCAGGGCCGCCTTTACCTACTGTTTGGGCCCTGGGCTGAGAAGTTCTGTTGGCTCTGTCCCGTCCTCCAAATGTACCAAGTCTCATTATAGAAAATAATATCCAGCTTTACACTGATATGTTGTTGTTTTTTTAAATTCAGTTGTATTACCATATTAATAACATGGCCATAATGAACAATATTAAATACAATAATGAATGAATAAATAACAGCAGCAACACATCAAACAACCCAGTGAAGCTTCCTAAACAGAAATAGCTTATCAACATGGCTTTTCAGACACAGCAGCCACAACATGTGAAAACCCGCAGATGCTTTCTCTAAACACTGCACTTTCCTTTTAGGAAGCTCTTTCTTCCGCTCTCTTTTGCACAAAAAGCTCCAATACGTCCTTAAAATCCAAATTATGAAGAATGTCAGTGATTATAAGAGTAAGGATTGCTGACAATGTTTCCCAGTTTGAGGCTGAAATATGATCTGAGACGGTTTCTGCTGTTCATATTTGCTCTGACGCAGACATATCATTTTTATTTTTGACAAGCCAGATGGTTGAGTGTTAAACTTTCTGTATTGAAACAGTTTGGCAAAATGGATTTTTGTTTGATGCCACTGACCCTTAACTTTTCCATCCAGCTCCATAAGAGACAAGAGAGGACATGAGGGTCTGACTCGGTGACCAGCAGAGCCCAGCCACAGTCACTGCTGTTCAGTTCCTCCTGTTGAAAGGATGAATGACATTGTAAATGCAGTAAAAGTGATAAAAAAAAAAACAGTCTATGATGATTTATTATGATTTTCCTTTTGTTCTATACCTGTAGCAGAGCCGACCTCTGCAGAATAGTGTCTCCTGGAGGACCTTGTTCTGCCATTGCTTTGGCAACTAGCCGGGCCATCGACGTTGGACCGGGGTTGTGTGGATTTCTACATAACTTGATGAAACAGAAGCCAAACTGTTTAAAGCAATCAGAGCAAAGCTTTTTTCATCATCTCATTTCAACACTAATAACAGTTTACCTCCAGGTGGGAGCTGCATTTTGGAAAAGCCTTTTTCGCTGCGTACTTTGTCCTCTTTGCGCAGCTGCTGCTTGCTCTCATGTTAGACATGGGGATGTTAAGTATATGAGATTCCTTCATTGTATTCTGGAGGCCTGATGAAAGTTTGCCAAGGACTGGACTAACTGGTCTCAGATCGGCTCGTATCAGGTCCTGCACACACCAGTGTTTTTCATTTCCAAGTACTGCAGTGCAGTATGGACTTAGCTCAAGGTCCTTGGGGTCAGAATACAGCAAAATTAGAAGAAAAAAAAAACCCCAAAAAACTCCACCATCATTCTAGAGAAAACATTTTGTCAATTGATACTTGTAAGATTTTACCTCATGTGCTGCGATCTTACTAAGGTCAGAGTCACTATAGCTGCGTTTGTCCAGCAACACGTCCCGTTTTCTCTCCAGAAATCCCAGCGGCTCGTCCCAGGAGGACACAGAACCCGATCTTGTCCACGAGCCTTTACAGCCCTCGTTTAGCAAAGGCAAGTACTGTTTGGAAACCAAGGTTTCTTTGACAGTCCTGCCCAGGGTTCTGAGTGCTGACCTCTTCTCCAGCTCAGTCTGGAGCTCTGGAGGAGAGGGGAGACCCAGAGCCAAACAGGAAAGGCGCACGCAGAGGAGGTACACCACCTAATCAAATGAGCAAGAAGTCAGAAAAGATAAGGTTGAATTTCCTAAAGGACAAAGATATATGTTCTTATTAAAATGAATGAAGACAAGGTCCTGACCTTGGGTGTGTATCTGAGTTTGCGTGCCTCCTGACCATGCAAAAGCAGTGCTTGTCGGTTTAAGTAGTGCTGCAGGGTGAATGGCGCTCCATGTCGCAGACTGAGGTCTGGGTACTGAGTCAGTTGTGTACCAAGCAGGCGAGCAAAGTCAAACACCTGGTTTATCTGTGCCCGGGTTTGGATTGAACGAGGTCTTTTAATGCGCACATAGTGGACTGCCTCACTGGGGCTGATGCGCAGGGTGTAGATCAAGTAGCAGGCTATCAGGACACCTGTTGAGTACGGAGAAGTCAGGAGTAACACAGCAGATATCAGAGAAGATTATATGTGTTAAAACTTCATATTTAATTGCATTGTAGTACAGTTGTTTTATTCTCACCGGTCCTGCCCAGGCCTGCGTGGCAGTGCACAGCCACTCGACCCTCCTGCACTGCAAAAGCCAGAACCTTTACCCCATCGATGATCCCAACAAGGGATGTCACTCCAAAATCTGGCATCCCAAAGTTGTAGAAATAAACTGCAAATAAATGTAAATATGATTATTATTGCCTTGTGTCTAATGTAGTCATGTGACTTAGCTGCTGCAGTACAGCATGTCCTCCACCTGATAATTACTTGCTGCCCTACTGACACAAATCCCAGATGTCTCAGCGTAATGTTTGGTAACAAAGGCAGCTGCTTTTTAAGAGCGAAACACGTCTGAATTGATCAGTTTCTGGAAATGAAATGTCTGTCAGTCAATTTTTACGTCATCTCACTTTCATTGTCCATGAAGATCTGTGGAGAGTATGTGAAACCACTCTCAGGGTCTAGAGGAGGTCCACAGTGAGCATGCTCCCCCGGGAGCTGCATGTTGATGACTGATCTGATGTTAAACCTGGAAACAGAAGACAAGAGTTGCTCCTCTGTGTGTTTGCATTTTAAAAGAATTGTTTAAATGGCAACACTATCTGAGAGCTTTTAGCTTTAATAACTAAAATGCTGCTAAAAACCAACACTGTACGGTACTAAACCTTCATCTTCTATCTTTACCAGATAGAAGGTTTTTGTTTTTTTTAACACATTTCTGATCTAAACTTATTCGCTCTCTTTGTTTGAACCTTTTATCTTAACTTAATGGTTTCTATCACCCTGCGTGCACCAGTGCTAATCACACACTGCACAGACATACAATAGAAGAAAAGGAAGAAATATTTACCTTTGAAACTGATCTATAATGTTGTACTTCTTGATTAAATTGTTGGATGGTCGTGCCATGGCAACTATATCATCCGTCACCCTGAGATAGTCAGACGGTTGTAATGAGTAAAGTTTCTCTTGTTGTTTCTACTATAACTCACAGAACACATTAAGGTCTATGAGACAACAGCATGACGTTCTCACCAGGAGGAGAAAAGCCCTCGAATTGCTTGTTGGTTTAATTTCCAGCACTCTGGTCCCTCATATCGACAGTCTATTCCTCCGCAGGCCAGCAGACAGAGGAGCTTAGGTGGGATAGCTTTGACCAGGTTCTCTCTGGCCTGAGAATAGGAGGGCCGTGGAACTGATATATGGGGGGACAAGCTCGGCATCATCCTGCACAAGTAAAAGGCCCCCAAGATCAGCCTTTGATATCACCCTGTAGATGTTATAGACTATAACCCAGCTGGGCAAACTGGGAACGTTGTATCACCTTCCTGCAACTTTCTGTATTTCACAATCATACACCTTCTAAACTGACGGGAGGGAAATCTACTTTATGAATTTTTTGTTGTTCAGTATCAACATTTTTTTTAAAAAAAACAAATGGTTCAGTTTACAATGAACATTTCTGGAATATTCTATGACATACCATCAAATCTATGACTTACCTTTACTATTATGTTGGACAGTGAAGCCGTTAATCCCATTTACTGCAAAATAGCTATAATAAAACTGCAAAATTGATCACAAAATACACGTGCTCCTCTATGTTGACCCACTGCATACTCGCACAACTGTGATGACCCAGCTCTACTAAGCCTGATTAGCTGTCATAAATACATTAAAGCAGACACTCTTGCATCAAAGCAAGCCAATTATATAATGCTTATTCCTTCATAACTGTTTATGTCCTCAATACCTCCCACCAGCAATGGCACCGTTTGATTTCACTTTGTTTGCAATGCTTACTAATTCAGTTTCATTTAAACACAAAGTGAATGTTTTAACATATTAGCCTCATAAAATCCATAATTTTTAAAACATTAGCATATCATGGTCTAGAAGAAAGCATGACAGAAAAGTGGCCCATGTCATGAGACTACTGCACAGTGAACTGTTGCAAATCACCCCACGTCTGCAGGATGAGCTCTGAACCAATCTTCCCCTGCGGTGCAGCAATAGGAACAGCCTGACCATGAGGAAATGATGGTGATAACACCTATTAGCTCCACCCTCTAGATAACTCATAATGATTATCTCTGTACCAATTTCTTACCCGAAGGCAATAAAGAGCCTGTATTTGTTTAGAGATGGGGCAGAGACTGTTGCCATTCAAAAAAATAAGGAACAAGTAACCAAACGTTGGCATAGGACACGATCTATGAGCGAGATGCCTCTGACAATCACATGCACATAAACGCTGCACCTACTCTGATCAGCCGTGGTTGGAGACAGCAGAAGCCTGAAATAATGAATGGAATACAGGAATATTCAACACATTTTTTCTTTTATTTGATGTATTTTGTAAAACAATTTTAGCAAACATTTTTGATGACAACTCCATCTTCCGACAACATAAGCTGGAATGTTCACCCAAATGGGCAGGTATGTTCCTTTTCAGCAGGGGCGAAGTAATTAATACAAGACGACACTGAAGTAAATCAAGCACTACGTGGTTCTGAAAAAACACCCCCCTCTGGAAAAAAAACCAAAAAAAAAAAAACAGGATGCTTTACTGTGTTGCAATAACACTGGCCATGTTTCAACACTGACAACACTTCCTTCCTCCTTTCAGGTTTAATTTCCTCTTAAAGATGAACTGAAATTTTAATTCATTCTTTTCATGGTGATTATTAAAAAGGGAAACAAAAATCAGTACAGAGTCAAACAGGATTAAAAAAAAAAAAAAATAATGAAGTAAAGATGCAAAGAAGCAATCTACACTCACAGTGGCGTGGTTCTGCTGCAGCACAGCGCAAAACACAGAGTCTTACTGCATGATGTTATCTTGAGAAAAAAAAATACAAAAACATCTTAGGGAGGAGTATGACCTTAAATTGTGATATGGAATAGATTGCAGAGATTTGTGCAAAATGATAGCAGAAGGCACATTGTTCCTTTTTGGAGCCATGTGACTCCACACCACTAACATAACCACTGCAATCCTCTTCCAGCTCACTATATGAGCCATTTAAACAAAAAAAAAAAAAAAAAAAAGAAAGAAACAGAGCTGGCACAGGAATGAGAACATGACAATGAGGAGTGCAGGGGGAATATCCACAGGGGACTGTGGAGATTAACAGCTCGTGGCAGTCCACAAAGTGTGCTTCCAACTTCTGGGGTTACACTGCCCAATCACGGCTCAAGAAGACTTTAAGAAAGTCCAACAGTTATACAAGTTATTTCCATGAAAGCTACAAAAATCCGTTACTTGCTCAACACCAGACTGAAAGCATAAATGAAAGGCAACAAAGAGAAAAAAAATATTTTTCCAAGTTGGAAAGAGATATTTATAATATCAGGAAAAAAAAAAAAGACAAGAAAGTAAAGGTAGTCATTGATTACACTGTCCACCAGCCTTTTCCAGTTTAACATTAATGCTGGAGGAACACTTTCTGGACTGAATGTCTATGCCTCTTCTCTTCTGTGACGTATAGTCTCTCTCCTTTGTCCAACCAATCCTTCATTTAGTTCTTTGACAACTCTTTGGATAGCCAGTCAAGTCCTTCATAAAGCCCAGTGCCCTGGGTGGCGCAGGTAGACTCGATGTGCCACTGTGGACAGATGATTACATGGTACAGATGTCAGGAGAGTATGACAGCAGCTCTACAAAGATGACAGCACAGTGTGTTTGCGTGGAAACTACTCACAGTCTTGTTGCGAAGAGCTTGTAGGCCGAGTCTTTCTGTCAGTTCACTGACTGACAGGGCGTTCGGGAGATCTTGTTTGTTAGCAAATACCAACAAAACAGCATCTTTCAGCTCATCTTCCAGCAACTACGTGAGCAGATAACAAAATTACAGACTTGACAAACTTTAACTTCAGACACACAAGAAAAACCAAGATGATTGAATAAAATAACCTATCAGCAAATTGAATCTACTACAAGGACAAAAACATGTTAATATAATCCTATAACTATGAATTTGATCCGATTTCAACACTTTATACTTGAAAATATTCTACATAGAAAAACGAAGGCTGTTGGCAACTATTTAAGCACAAAATGATTTTAGGTTTGATGCCGCAAAATAAGCTAATTAGAATTACATGCAGGATATAGTCAAAATAGTATTCAGTCAATATGAACCAGTTAAAAAAAAAAAAGAAAAAAAAATCCTTTGCATGATCACACAAAACTAAGGAGAGCTTGTGCAGATCTCTTACAATGACATGTACAATGAAAGCACAGAGTGTTTGAAATACACTGCAGTCCAACTCCTCTTTAGTTTTCCACAGTTAGCATGTACACTCTTAAAGCAATGTACACAAGAGTCCAGGATGTGTTCATGCAGCTGGTCTCTGTGAAACACGTAATACTAAATTCCCTGTATACTTTTGGAGACCTTGTTAACACCTCAAGCTCATCTAGTCTGTGAGCTAGTGATCGTATGTTTGGCATTAGAACCACTGAAGGAATGAATTCATAAAGTTTGTTCCCTCTGCCTTGGTCCCGCTCTGCATCCTCTTCTACTTATGTGTGATTTGGTGTGCCATTTTACTGGTTTTTCTTGGTTTTTGAGAGCTTCAGCAGTTGACCATGTTAACAAATAATTTCTCTGTTTCCATGGAAGCTCATCATAAGTCCATAAAGAGCCCAAAGTACATGGAGAAAACATCTTGGCAAAACAGCTTGTGAACCAGTGTAAAAAATATTCCTAAAATTATTGATGGTAGTCATCTTCCAAAAAAAAAAAGTTGGATGCAATTTAAAAACACGACATTATGGTCAGACCTACCACATTTTGCTGCCACCTCACGGGGCGTTGTAGGGCAAAGTCAACCCAAAACCAGCTTTTCCAGGTTCTTCAGAGCAATTTTGGAACATTTTCCTTTGTACAACTAAGTTTCAGTTTTGCTGTTTTCTCATGTTAACAAGTGTGAGATCAAATACATTTTGCTTGTGTAAGTCATCCTGTGACAGATTTGCATTCAGGGAAAGAATGCCTCCTTATCTTGAAAAATCCCCTTGTTCTTCTACTTTATCTTATTCTCCTCTGTCCACATAGTTTCCAACTAATAGAGTACGGAAGGTGCTGTTTACTGCAAGTCATGCATAATATTTGTATTCATAACAACAGCTGACCTGCTTGTTAACTAGTATGGTATCAAATCCAGAAAGACATTGGTCCCAGTTCTTACAGCAAACATCAAAAACAAAATGGCAAGCAGCAAATGTTCCAAGTCGTCTTATTTCTGAAACTTGGCAACTCCAAAACGTCAGGAAACTTAAACATGCAAGTTATTTATAAGACAGGATTATTGCGAAAGTTTGGACATGCATAGTCATTCAAATTGCATGGATAGGAGCACCCCCCCCCAAAAAAACAAAAGAAAATAAAAACAACTACAAAAAAATGACCAAGTTTTTAGTATGTTCAGAATATCCTGAGGGATTGTTAACAAAGCCCAGTCACTTCTATAGCACATCATGCTAATAATGTAAAATCATAATATGCACTAAAATCTACAGCTGGATATCTGTATACCCACCATCTTTGAAAGCTCCTCTGCAGACTCAGCCACTCTTTCTCTGTCATTACTGTCCACTACAAAGATGAGACCCTGAAAGGGGGGGGGGGGGGGTAAAAAAGAAAAATTATAAAATGCATCTCATTCAAAATCCAACAAAGATTAGACAAAGTTAAACATGAAATGATAAAAAACACCAATTTAGCTTAAAAGCAGAAATGCTTTGGCTGAATTCAGTTTAATAATATTACAACCAAATAAGAATATGGAACGCAGTAAATATTTCTTTTTTTGTCTTAAATAGCTGTAATACAGCCAAAGAGAGCAAAATTATCATTTTAATCAAACAAAACCTATTTCCAGACTTTTTAAATCCACTTAACATAACTTTTTTTCAGTCTAACACTCTGATGGATGACTTTTTTGGAATATCAAACATTATTGTGTTGCAAACCACTAATTCTGCTTCTGACTCACATATTATTAAACAAACATGGTGTCATCTTCCAATAATGCAAAAAGTGTAACAGCACTGAAAAGGTTAGTCATGCTCATACCTGTGTATTTTGGAAGTAATGTCTCCAGAGAGGTCTGATCTTGTCCTGACCACCCACATCCCAAACAGTAAAACTGATATTTTTATATTCTACAGTCTCCACGTTGAAACCTAACAGGGACAAAGAGGGGAACAATTCCTAAAATGATGCACAATAAATAACACTCCCAAAGAACAACCTGGAAACGAGTTTTAAGTAAATGTCTTACCAATGGTGGGGATAGTGGTTACAATTTCACCGAGCTTCAGTTTGTACAAGATAGTTGTTTTTCCAGCAGCATCCAACCCGACTACAGGGGAAAAAATTTGATTATATTAAATGAGGTAAACAAGTAAAAGCAATAAACAGCTTTCATGCAATTTTCACACAGGAGGGAACAATCACTAAGCAGACAAACAGGACGATGGGTAGTGTAGAAACCATTTAAACCAACACAAAAACCTTCATCAGATCTGAGAAACCAGGTATATATATATATATATATATATATATATATATATATATATATATACATATACATACACACACACACACACACACACACATATATATAAATAATTGTTAAAGATAACCCACCTAAACAGTTGCATGAAACAACAGCCTTGCTTTGGGTCGGGGATATTTAAAGCTGTCCAATGTCTGCTCATTTTTATTAAAAGTCATATTTTAAGTCAAGTTCCCCCTTCGTATAACCATTTTACTTGTCAATGTTGAAATTTTTTGTGGTCTTTTTACACTTCTATGCCCTCTTTTGGAGGAAGTTTGGTGTTAGTTGACTTTCCAACTAAGAAGAGGCCACATTGACGATCTTCATTGTCAAACTTATCGAGAAGAAAAACATAAAACCTTGGTAGGAAACAACTGACTTTATTAAAACAATGTACTTTACCTTTATAAAAAATAATACATTAACAGCATATCCGAAATCAGTCCATTACCAGCTTGTTTAACTTAGTACTTTTCCCCTTTTTCCTCCTACACGCGACGCCAACCACCATTAGCCAAACATATCTTCCACTCACCCATTAAAATCCTCATTTGCTTTTTGCCAAAGAGTCGGCCGAAGATGGACGAGATGGTGAGTCCCATGTCTGTCCGTGGATGTCTAAAGCCGTGGAAGAAACTTGTGGTATTAGACACGGCACTGTGGCAAATTAGATATTTCACACTGACCAGATTTCTGTGATTTCCACACGAGACTAAAAGCCGTCTTCTGCCACGTCCGGGCCAACGTGGAAGACACGACGTCATCCATTTGAAAAAGCTTTATTAACACAAATAGCATATCACATGGAAAGGTTTTTAGAGTTTTTAAACGCCTTTTTCATTGTTCCCCATATATATTACAGAATATTTGTATATGTACCCAAAAGAAAATGTGTGCTGTTGTGTATTGTTGTATTCATTTTTTTAAACGTACATTTCAGTCTTTCTGTCTGTTTAAAGTGCAAACCTGATTCGTACCACTAGATGTCGCTGATGTACAGACGTACGTTTACTTGATGTAAGTGAACAGTAAACATATAATATGCGTTTTTACTTACATGAAATTAATGAATGAATTAAATGAAAAATACTTTATTAATCCCCGAGGGGGAAATTCAATATTGTAATAGATAATAATAATTAACTAGAGGAGGTCTTTTTCTGGAGGCTGATGGCTGCTGGCAGGAATAATCTGTATATTTCAGTCTTACAGCGGACCTGAAGAAGCCTGTCACTGAACACACTTTGTTGTTTCATCACTGTGTTGTGGAGAGGGTGTGAAGAATCCTCCATCATCTTCATCAGCTTGTGCAGCATTCTTCTTTGGACAATCAGCTCCAGCGGCTCCAGAGTTACTCCAACACAGAACCAGCTTTCTTGATCAGTCTGTTGATTTTCTTCAAGTCTTTGGTTCTGATGCTGCTACCCTAGCAGATGGCTGCAAAGCTGACTGCACTCTCCACAATACATCAGTAATAAATAATATATACATATAATATATATATCAATATATACATCAGTAACCAGAGTTATTGTAATTACTCAGTCAACATCAGTGACAATAATGACACATCTTTTTACCTTCATATTCAAGCAGCTGTTGGATATTAGAGAGACAGCAGATTATTATCTGTATGAGAATTTTATCAATAGAGGTTGAGACTACAAATATTCCAGAGGAAATTCATTGCTGGGAATGTTGGAAGCAAGATGAGGACTTTTCCCTCAGGGGTTTCCTTTGCAAAGTGCCATGCAGTACGCACACAAACACACACAGTGAGCAGGTGGAGCCAAAACATCAGCACGTGATAAGAAAGCTTTTATACAGGTGCCCTGAGTCAACGTATTTCATAAAGACATGTAATGGAGACAAGTTATTTAATTGTGTATGCTTACTCTGGCTTTTGGATACACTGCTTATCACCATGGAGCTTAGCACGTCACTGAGTCAAGACCAGGTAAGTTGCAGCTTTGATCAAAGTATTAAGAATTTAACTGAATTGCAGTTTATTATTTCTTTTTAAAAAAAAAAAAAAAAAAGTAAAACAGGCCACAGATTTATTAAAATTTCTTTTAAATTCTATTTTTACAGAAATATGCGATCTCCAATGTGTACATAGTGTTACTCCCTCTCAGGTAATGTATGGAATATATTCTTGAATAACGTTCAGGAAAACTTCTTTGCTGATACGATTATGTCAGTGTAAAAATGAGCTAAGTCACTTCTGTTTAACCATCTTGGCAACAGGAAGCATGATGTTTTTAGTTCTTGCATACCAGCAGTATGCTTACATAATGTCACATGCAATATTCAGAACTTGGAGCAGTTCTAAAAGTTTCTTTCCACTCAAACAGTTTGTTTTGCTCTGTGATTTTGTTAATATGTACCCAACTGAAACAAACCTCCATGCTTTTAGTTTCCATGGCGCCAGTTATGATTTAACATGTGCACCATTTTATAGCTTTTACTGTATTTATGTAAGTGTCACATGTCTGAGATGAACACTTGATAAATTTATTAGTCTTTTTCTCTGAAGTTTGACAATAAAACAAAATAGAACAGGTTTGGCTTGTTTTTATATTTGTCTGGTACTGTTTATACATAAAGAGATATTAACTTTGTCTTAGCGTTGATTAAAGTTCGGTCTTAGCTTCAGGGCTTTGTAAAACTCATACAAAGCTGTGAAGACAGTTGGCTCAAAACCATATAAATGCTATCATAGAAGTGTGTTCTCTGAATATGTTGACACATTTATCCACAAAGGTTTTATATTAATTTACAGTAACATAAATAATTTTACTAACTTCGTTTATATTATCTGGGGAGTATAGGTTTTTTTTTTTTTTTTTTTTTTTTTTTTTTTTTACTGTGTAATGATTTTTAATCAAATTGCTCTCTGATCAGTCCTTGTAACAAGCTAGTTTTAACATTAAAAGTTTTCCTTAAAATTTCACTCTTCATTTACCATATTTATAACCACTAATAATCGGCTGTTGTCTAATATTTCCAAACCATCGCAGTGTGATTGGGAGTGTTTCAGTCCTGGTGGTTTCCATAGTTAGATGGAAAAATTTAAGACAACAGGTGAGTCTAACTGTAGTTCTTCATTTTGGTGATGTTTTTCACCTTTTTACTGCTACAACTAAACATCTGAGGTGCAAAACAAAAAAATGACATTTTTGTGTGTATTTGTTTGTAGGTACATCTCCTGGTACAGCTTGCTCTGGCAGACCTCCTAGCTGCTCTGATTCTGATGTCCACTAGTGTAATGAACGATTTTAGAACTGACAACAGTGTAATATGTGGATACATGCTGCCGCTATCACTGGTGAGAAACTGTTTTTCTGTAATAATTTACAATATTGTGTTCTTATGAAGGAAGAGCTTCATCCTAATTGTGTGAGAAAATTCAAGTTGTAGAGAGGAAGACTTTTAGAAAAAAAAAAACAACTTGGATTTGTGTTCTTTTACTCAGCTAAAACGTGTGATGTATTCAGAGTTAATGATCAGACCGCCTAGCTGAACAATTTTCCCTGAGTGACCTCGGGCATGTAAACTCTGTGAAAACTTCATGTTCTTTTTATTGCATCTATAAAGCAAAGTGGGGAGCAGTTTAGCCGTGCCATGTCCTCTAGTACTGTATTTACTGTTTGGACAAATTGCACATTTTATGTGACGGTTGTCTTAAGACTCACATTTTCAAAAATCTTTCTGTAAGTTAGTTTTGAACTGGATGGGTGCTAAACCTGAGGTTTCTGTTTCAACAGCGATAAGCACAAAGCAATTGTTGACTTTACATAAAACAAATAAAATGAAAAGAATGTAATGCAGAAACAAAAACTCAGTATATTACTCAACACATCTCATAGTGTGAATTTGTTTCTATATATCTTAGAAGGATTGGGAAATTTTTACAGTTTGTGTATATCTCTAAATTCACTGCTCTGGTTTTGAAACAAATCATTACCAGACATTCTAGTCTATTCTACACTCATTTGGCAGACACATTTATCCAAAGCAACTTACATGCGAGAAGTGACCATAGCAATTAACCTAGCACACATATCTTGTTGGTGGAAGGAAACCAGTACCCAGAGAAAACATGCAAACTCCACACCAAAAGACCACTGTTCAAACCTCCCCAGCTGAGGCTCAAACCAGTGGCCTCCTGGCTGTGAGGCTGCTCTGCTAACCACTACACCACAATGATTAAGCCTTAACTATCCTATTAGTCCATATATTAGTCTATAGTTTGTATCAGGGATCCTCAACTCGGTCCACAGCCCAACAGATTTCCAGTGTATTGCTGCTTGAACACACCAGACCTAAATTAAATGGATCCAACAGCCAATGAAGTTCTGCACAAGGACTCATTAATTTGAGTCAGCTGTGTTTTTGCAGGAATATGTTTAAAAAAAAAAAAAAACTGCAGTTCTCATGGGAGTGAGTTGAATAGCCCTTGGTCTACATCCAATAAGCAATTGTGTACATATTTAAATAATGTACAAGAGAAAGAAGATTAAAGAAAAAATGAAAATGACTGACAGCATTATGATGACCTAGTCATCCCAAAATATGATCAGAGAGGGAATGAAAAACAGTCTACACTCACTTTTAACCATTTATGTATGTTTGAAAAGTTTTTGTAAACTGCAAATTGTATCAAGATGCTTTGACATCTGGGGGAACATGGGATCAGTCAGTGACCATTCAACCATTTTGAGCCTCAAATGAAGCTCATGTGAAGGTACCTCCAGTCTACAGTCTCCTCTGGATCACAATTTAAACTGTCTCATTTCTATAACTCACAATTTAAGTTATTTTCACAAGTGAATAGCTGAGATAACACAAATGACAACAAGTCGTAAGGTTGATTTGTTGGGTTTTTTCCCCACACATTATGTAGTCAGAAAATTCCCTTAAAAATACAAGATGTTCTTGCAAGAATTGTTGGTCTCAGTTTCATTTTGAGTATCACAACTATGTTTTGTTCAGTTTATAGTCTCACGTGTATGCCCACCTCCATCTACTACATTTTTATGACCACATGTCTTGAGGGAAAGCTCATTTTATTGTTGCAATAAAAGCCCTTCAAGAAGGGAAAAAATGCAGTCAAAGTTGAAAATGAAAGATAATGTTGAATAATAAAATCAAAGAAATCAGATTAAAGCACTTTTAATTAAAAAAAATAAATAAATAAAAAAATTAAGGAAGAACAGTGCTTGATATAAGGAAAAAAACAACTATTTTTGCATAGTCAAAACACCCTTCAGGCTCCTCCCAACCACTTCCCCATGGCAACGACAGCAGACCGAGCAGGTAAAGTTCCTGGTGTGGAGGATCACCATGAGGAAAGGTGGAGTTAAAATAGATAAAAAGTTGAAGCAAAGGTCAAATAAACCTAAAGACAATAAGAACAAATAAAAGCAATATGTGTAAAAGCATATGTGAAGGAAATAATGTTCTTTCATATAAAAGAAAAATAATCTCAAAGTCAGAATAAAATAGTTTTTAAACAAATCTGATAACAACTGTTGTCATGGTCACAATGAACCTGATCAACTTTTTTCTGCTGCGTCAGTGCCAAGTTAAAGTTTTGACTTCAGGCATAAGGCCCAAGGCAATGGTTGACGGTCACACCCATATTACGTCATTTAGACAAAAAGAAAAAGAAAAAAAAACTCTTGCTGTTGTATAATACTCACATGGAGTTTCCGGCTCCCACATGTCTCCAACATGTCTGTACAAAAACCAGTTTAACCCTCCTATTTCTGAATAAGCTGGTTGACAATTAGTTTAAACTTAATGTGAGATCAAAATAAATATTCAATATAATAGATTATTAAAATATTTAAAAATAGTTTGTTGTTAGTAGAGCCACATTAAGTGACAGTACCCCCAGTGTGTCCAAGGGTTCCCTCCTACTCCTAGCTGGACTGGAGCCTTTCAAATGAGCCCCCATGTAATGTCACAAAGATTACAATCTTTCATATAAAATCCTGGACAAATTATACATTGGTGGTTAAAAAGTCACTAAAATCATGTTTTAAGTAAATTGCTAACTCAGTTTTTCTCAAGCAGCTCATCTAAAGTTAAAACTGTAAAAATGTCCTTCCAAGAATTATAAAGACTTCCTCTTAAAGAGAAATGTTTGAACTTCTTAGTAGGCTACAAGTCCTAAATAAATCTTTCTTTTTTTATCACAGAAAGAACTTTACTGCTGGAAGAGCCATTGCACTTTGCAAGTTTACCACAATATTATAAATAATTCTGTATGTTTTTGTGTCTTTCTTTTCCAAGACATTTTATTTAATTTCATTTCTGCTGGTGGTTGTTTATGCCTGGAAGTCAAAGACTGCTATTGAAGGATGGAGGGAAAGACCAACAGATGATGATGATGGACAGGTGAGGAATCAGCTATTTGTAGCTCATTAGCAGGCTGATTTAATCAGAAACCTTTGGTAACTTTAGCCATTAACCTGTTGTTCTTGGTTAACAGAGTCAGTGCAGAAGAGAAGCTCTATGTTTCTCTGTTTATGCCATTGTGTGGTGAGTATGTGAATGTCATATTTAAAATGCAGCAGCTTGATCACAAAATCTCTACATTAATTCAGCCTTTGTTTGTCCAATATCACAGGGTGACTCCATTAGCAGCATACTTAGCGTATGTGCCCTTCTATTTGTCTGGGATTCAAGCTAGGGAGAAATCACTGTCCAGCATGATGAGAAATGACAGCACTAACTGCACCAGGTGAGCTCACAACTTCCACAATAAGCTTGGTGAGAGCTGGCTTGATTTAAAGAGATTGCAGTAATGAAAGATTGCTCCCCTGGGATTTTCTCTCTTTCACAGCTGTATCTTGTTCTTGCACATCATGAATGATCCATGTTCTGATGTAAGTCTAATGTTTGTATTCAAAAACATTTAATATGCATTATTTTATTTGATAGAGCTGCATTAATATTTCCATTGACTCGACTTGATGGCTTAGTGAACTTTGCTTTGTAAAAGCACATCATAGTTTCTTTTTTTTTGTCTCACTAGGACACAGCCCATGACACTTACATCAAAGTTTTTCTTTTCCTTGCGGTGATACCAGTGATGATCTCGTGCTCTGTGAGTCGGCAGTCCCAATCTAGCCTACGTACCAAAGTTATGGATCAATATCATACGCAGACTGACGCTGGAGTTTGGCAAAGTTAGCTAGAAATGGTTATTATTCTCACATATGTGCCAGACTGTGATAGTTTCTCTTTTTGTTATAGGTCATTTACTTCAAGGTTGGGAAGTGGTATGAAAAGCATGAGCAGGAAAGGTTTTTTCCTGTGGAGGGTGACGGGCGTTCAAGCAGGCGACTCAAAAAATTAATTTCTACTGCACGAAATATGGTGATGGTCATCCTAATCTGCTGGACACCGGGTATTCACACAGAATCACACACATACATTCGCATTTAAAAGCTATTATCAACATTAAATTGATGTTTTGTGCTTCTTCCTCTTGTAGCTCTTATCCTCATTTTATTCTCAACCCTAAATTGGACAAAAATTGAACAACGCAGTTTATTTGGACTTTATCTGCTGCAGGTATGTTGACAGTGGAAAGATGTTTGATCTAAAATGGAAAAACAACTAAATGAAGTTAATGGTTGTTTTTGTTTCTTTCAGGCTGCCACTGTGTCCCTGCAAGGTTTCCTGAACAGTATGGTTTACGCTTGGAGACGGCCCAACTTCACAGAGGCTGTTCTTGGGGAGAATACACCCCTGGTGGCATATGACCATGCGGCCTTCTTCGAGGAATCATTTAAGAGTTCTCCCTGACCACTGACTTATGAAGCATGCATTAAGTTTTTCCATGTTGCACACTCTTCATAGCAGTTCAGACTGAAACTATCTGTGGACTGAAGATGAAGCAACTAAAAAAAAATGAAGGAAACACAAACAAGGAACAACTGAAGAAGTACATTTTGTACTGTAACAGCAGTAGATTATGTAATAAGAAAGAGATATGGGTTTGAACAAGTTCTGGACCAACTTTCATTGTGTATTTTATTCGTAAATTTGTTCTTATTGCACTTTAAATGAAAGATTTTGACATTTAAGCACTTATTGGTGTATGTGATTTCTGATGTATTTATTGATTTCTGATGTATTTATTTTGAACATTAATGTGTCCTTTTAACCAACAATTGTATTAGTCAGTTATTAATTTCTGTTAGAGACTAAATTTACATAAATCCTATACAGACATCTATCTTTACTGACATTTTTACACCATTTTAGAAGCATGCACCGCCAGTTACACAGCATCAAGTCTTAGACTTTATAGGTGGTGGAGCACTGAGGAATGCAGAATTGTTGCAGAAAAATTGCTGCAGACGTTCAGTCACGTCTGTGCAACCACAACTATTAACATGTCTAAAAATAAATCATGAGCATTTATACAACTAAGGTCACACACAAGCCATGCCTGATATATATGTGTTCATACATGCACAGGAGCAAGATTAGCCCATTTCTGCATTTTATGTAAGATCGTTTATGTCAGAGATTTAATGGTAAATTAATAAAACAGACATTTTCCCACTAAATGAGACTCAATAACTCACAAAAAGAAATTGCTGACCCTGATTTTGACAACTTTTTTTGTACAATCACTGAGACTGTGCACTGTATTGCTTTCTGGCAGAAACTGCCAATGCAAGTCACTTTAAATACGACACATTTGTTGTTTCTGCTTTTATTCTTACTCGGCTTTAGCCAGCATCCCTGCCTCTTTACAACATTATGGTGCAACTGCTACCGTGTTGTAACAGCATGCCATAGACTGTCTAATACACAATATATAATCTGTACACATGCACAGAGATTTCCTTTTTCTAAACCAGATTCCATCATTTTAATTTTTCACATGATTTTTGCACACACTAGGACTTTACTCAAGCAATATAAACCTGAGCTTGCAAACTATGTGAATGCAAAGTAATAAGTTTTTCCATAAGTAGTTCGGAAAAATAAATATCACAACAAAAACACATTTTCATTTTACAGAGAAAAAAAAAGAGCCAGTTTATTCATTTCGACTTAAATGCACAAAGCACTCAAATCTGCAGATATGGAGGGGTGCGTGAGCTTTTTGAGGTTATTTGCAAACAACTTGTCACAATTTAAAGAATCAATACAATTTAAGAACAGATTTGAACATTACAGGATCTTTGACTCCTGTTAGTCAAATGACTGGATTTTTAGGCCTTGTTTGTACCTGATGCAAAATTGGACAAAATTCTGGGTGATCACTTATAACATTTGATGAATTATTTATGTGATAATCCAATAAGACAATACTTTCATCCACGTGGCACACAGACTCCTCATGTGAGATAAAGAAATTTCATGCTGGAATGTTTTTTTAATCTGTCGGGGATTTTGTGAAGAATGAAGCATGTTGGGAATATACACTGAGTTCTCAACACAGGTCCTGGTTGAGTCATTGTACTTGGATAAAAAGCTGTGCAGTCTGCATTTTTGACGCACCTGTTGACCTAATTTTATTTCTTTGGACATTTATTACAGGAAGTGTCCTGAATATCCTGCCTATTCATGGATACTAGGATAAAAATAAAGACAGTCCATCGTATCTGATAAATCACATGTCCTCTGACACAACGACAACTCTCAGAGGGATTTTGACGGCACAGAGTAAATTTGCTTTGTTTCACCATTTGCACTATGCTCATCTGTTTGATCACTTTTTTCACTGGTATTTTTTCATTTGCATTGGTCAATTAGCCCCTTGTTTCCTGTTGACTAAAGATAGAAAAACAAGTATGTGGCAGGGTGAACTTCCTTAAACAGTGCCACTAAATGAGCTTGCCTTCTGCTATGCATAGTTGCTCCATTAATTATCTGCACAGTGAATTTGCTGAAGATGATAAATGAACTGAAAGAATTTGCTGAGTCAACTCCACGGCTTTCCTAATGTGCTTTGACTCCTGTGTAATGTAGGTTGCATGGTTGAAAACAAATCTGTGACAAGCCTACATGTCCTCAATACAATGCTGGCGCAACCTTCACATGGTCCTGTAAACATAGACACATCAAGATAAATTTAAAAAAAAAGAAGAGTTTTGTTTAAAAAGTCTAATTCATCCTTATTTTGAGTTAATGTTACTCAATTTCATTGTGAATATTTCCTAAATCTGCCTTTGACAAATGATCTAAATTCTAAAGTGTGTTGGTTCTTTTCCACTAAGTAATTTTACATCAGTTTATCCATTAAATAGACAGTTTATGATCACAGTCAAAATTAAAACAAGACAGATTTATAATGGTCACCTTTGGATCATACAACACCACATCGTGACAATAAGCTTTGTGAGGGAAATTCCAGCCATCGTACCTGTGAGACACACCTGTTTTCAGAACACTCTTCCCTTCGGGGAAGTCAAAACATAGGCAGGATGGAACTCCTCCCAACACCAGCAGTGGTTTATTTTTGCTGTTTAAGGACAATGCATATATTAATGGATGAAAGAAATACTTTTTTTCTTCTTAGAGCCCAAAGACTGGTTCAAATACAGCTCGGTTCAGTCTATTTGCTTTATAGCTAAATGTATTTGACAAAATACATCAACAACAAGAACAAAACAAAGCAATATCACGTGTCTTTACGTCTCTCCTCTCAAATGTGGCCGCTCTGTCTGTTTCAGTGTCTGAGTGGGATTTGGCAATTCTTGAATGTCTTGAGATCCTTCGAGATAATGGATCTATGATCTTTGACAAAATCAGGTTTTTAAAGCCTTAAGAGGAAACAAGTGAAAAAAGTGACAAAAGCCATTGAATCTTCCTGTCGTAGTAAATCTACTTTCTGCAGATTCGTGTCAACCCTGTTTCTTTTCAAAAGTCCATGGACAAAGATCTTTGTTGCGTCATTTCAAATTTGCCTCTTCGACTTCCTGCTCGTCGCACATAGCGGTCAAACCTTCCATCTTCCACATCCTCTTCATCCTCCTCCATAACTCTGTCCTGCTGCCACAGTACTCGATCCCCCATATGATGATGGTGGCTCTGCATTTGGCTCTGTTTCATGCTAGGCCAGCTTTTCTTCCGTAAACTACTGTTCAAGTCCCTGAAAGGAGGTAAGGTGGTGTGGCAGTCTTCTCTTAGAGGAGGAAGCTCCATGGATCCTTTGCCCAAGACATATGTACTGTGACTGGCTTTGATGGAGTTGATAGAGGCCTGAGAGCCACAGTGGTGTTCATGAATGCAACGTGAGCCTGATGAGGATCTTCTCAGTGCATGTAGGGAATGGAGCTCCTCTGATAACTCCCTGTGGCCCCCGGACAGCTCCTGAAAAGACAATGATTTCATGTGTCATATGTGATTTTAACTTAATCGGAGCATGTACAGATAATAATGTAGAAAGGTAAGTTAACCTTGTCTCTGAGGGCAAGGAGCTCATAGTGCGGAGGGTCGAACACCTTCTGGAGGTTAGCACGTTGCAACAACTTGCTCCTACGTGGAATCACCTTTATAATATGTTGGTGCGCATTATTTATCTTGACAATTTGAACAGAAATATACAACATGGTTTGATATACTTGTTAACAACTCATCTTCGTTACCTTTTTACGTGGCTGCTTGACTTGCACAATAATGGAGAAAATGAGGAGTAACAGCACCACCCCCGTGGACACGCAGATAATTGTACCTTGAGTCTTTGTGATTTGAGGAAAAACATCTTTGGACTTTTTTTCTAGGTTATGGACATAAATAAAAAAACTAATTTTAAAACATGGTAAAATATATTTAATTCACAATATTGACACGTCATTACTTTTCCACCTTCATCAAGATGGCCTTTATCTTCAGCTGCCAGGACTATTTCGAAGACTAAAACACCAATACACAATTAACCCCCACATTTAAGTTACTTAGAGAGGGAAAAAAAACACTCAAGATGAATTTCTGATAGCTCTCAATGTGCCGATATTCACTGAAACTCAGTGTGACACTTTAGATGCAGACACGAAATGCACAATATTACCTAACACAGCACAACTCATTGTAAAACAGCACAGCAAAGCAGATCAAAGAGTGTTTCTACCAGAGTGTTTTGGCAGAGCTGGGGTACCTTTGCAGTTGCTTTCGTCCCATGGGAAGACACAGTTTTGTATGCCGTTGCACACCAGAGAATTGTTGATGCACATATTACTGTGGCAAAAGAATGCGTTGCTCATACATGGTGCTAAAACACAAAGACAGGTGTGATGCATGTCAAGTATGCAGACAGGCAAAGCGAGCAAAGCCATTAAAAGTAAGAGACTATAGTTTTTAGCTGCAGTAAATCTTAGCAAGAGCTGTGTAACAGGAATGACAGTTGAAAAATATGTATTAAATTATCGGTGTGTGTTTGCTGCTGAACATTTTTGCCGCGTTTTTAACACAACATAAGTAAGGTGTACTAAGCTGCAGTGATGGATCACACCCACACTAGTGTGCCTTCACAAATCTATCTGCAATCACTCAGAGAAGCAGCATGCTGGGTTTGTAAAGGAAACCAGAACAAAAAAAAAAAAAAAAGAATAATAAGAAGAGAAGCAAAGAATAATCTGAAGGGAAAAACTCACGGTCTGTGAAAATTGTAAACAGCATCCGAAAGCGGCTGAGTCGGCTTGTCTCATCAGCCCACATCCTCACTACTCCTAAATTGGTGTCCAGCATGATATCATTAGCAACCGTACTACAAAACTTGGCCTGCAAGAAACCACACACCATTTCCTTTATTATTATTATCTGTATGTGTGGTCTCAATGAGGTCAGGGTCTGCAGGACAGCTGCATACATATCAAATACGATGAAAGCAAAGAGAAGTCAAGTTTTGGAGCAGAGGAAAGAGAAACCCAAAGCTGAGAACATCCATGCAAAGAACTGCATAATAAAAGTTTTTGTAATGTGACTATAACTCTACAGCCTGCAGAAAAATAT